>NC_141618.1:39699422-39839422 GCF_047967505.1 Dipteris shenzhenensis | reverse complement strand
GAGAGAGAGAGAGAGAGAGAGAGAGAGAGTGAGTGAGAAGAGAAAGAGAGAGAGTGAGAGAGAGAGAGAGAGAGAGAGAGAGAGAGAGAGAGAGAGAGAGAAAGAGAGAGGGGGAGGTAGAGAGAAAGAGAGAGAGGGGGGGAAGGTGGTGGTGGAGATGGTGGGGGGAGGGGGGATAGGAAGAGGGGGAGGGGGTGGTGGTGGAGATGGAGGGGGGGAAGGGGAAAGGGGAGGGAGGAGGAGATGGGGGGAAGGGGAAAGGGGGTGGTGGAGATGGAGGGGGGAGGGGGAGGAGGGAAAGGGGGAGGGATGGTGGTGGAGATGGAGGGGGGGGAGGGGGAACTAGGGGGTGGGGTGGAGGGGGGGAGCGAGGGGGAGAGGGAGGGGGAGGGGGGTCCGGTGTAAGTGGGAGGGGGAGGGAAAGGGGGAGGGGGTGGTGGGAGCATGGAGGAGGGGGGAGGGGGGGAGAGGGGAGGGGTGGTGGGATGGAGGGGGAGAGGGAGAGGGGAGGGATGGTGGTGGAGATGGAGGGGGGAGGGGGGAAAGGGTGGTGGTGGAGATGGAGGGGGGGTAAAGGGGGAGGGGATGGTGGTGGAGATGGAGAGGGGGAAGGGGAAAGGGTGGTGGTGAAGATGGAGGGGGGGAGAAGGGGGGGGGAAGGGGGTGGTGGAGATGGAGGGGCGGAGGGGGAGATGGAGGGGGGGAGGAGATGGGGGGGAAAGGGGAAAGGGGGTGGTGGAGATGGAGGGGGAGGGGGTGGGGGAAGGGGGAGATGGAGGGGGAAGGAGATGGAGGGGGGAGGGGGTGGTGGAGATGGAGTGGGGGAGGGGGGAGGGGGGGGTGGTGGAAATGGGAGGGGGGAAAGGGAGGAGGAGAAGGGAGGAGGAGGAAGGAGGAGGAGGAGGAAGGGAGGAGGAGAACGGAGGAGGAGGAAGGAGGAGGAAGAGGAGAGGGAGTTGTCCTAACCTTGCAACTCCTCCTCCCTTCTCCTCCAACCTTGCAACCCATAAGTCTCCTCAATAGAAAATTGCATGCTCGCAATCTGGGCCTCAACAGCTGGAGTGCTCCCTGGGACTGTATGTATGGCAGTGACCCTCCTATCAGAGCTATAAGATATCTTGTTTGAGTCCTTAAATGAGACTCAAATATGTTTTGGCCGCTTGGCCAAATCTTTTCTTAGTGGGAACACTCGGGAAATGCTAGATAATGCTGGACTCCACTCTATCTATTATGCAAAGGTTTTTGGCATTGTAAGGATATGTAGTTTTGGGGATTAAAATAACTTGAAAGGGTATAGATTCAACAACCTTAGGGGGTATACTATGCATATGAACATGAATGATTTCTTTTTTTTAGTAATCCAATTTTGTTTTGAAAAATAAAAACATGAAGGCATTCACACAAACAAATTGCATTGAGAGCACACAACCTAAAGTTTAACAATTTGGTTTTCCATCTCAATCTTCAATTTGTTTCTACTTATGAATTTCATTTCCTTGTTTATCAACAGATCTTGGCCATCTCAATTTTACATCGCTAGAAGCATTGCCTGTACATGTGACACCTGATCCAATGATTTGTTATGTGCCTAATTTGAACATTAGCATGTAAGTTCGACTAAGCTCAACATGGTTGATTGAAAATGTTGAGGATACAATGTCTAGAGTTAATGTTCCATTGACAAATGTGGATGCAAGCTTAGAAGGTAAAGGAGAAGATGCAATGTCATTGTATGAAGCCAAGGTGCAGGAAGAAATCTTAAAAGGTAAAGGAGAAGACATAATGTCACCCTTAGAAATAATGTCAAAAGAGGTGATAACAAAAATAAGACGAGTAGTGATAATAGATTTGAAAGGGTTATTGCTCGAGCGTTGTTTTTTGAAGTCAAACAAACATATGAGCTTGCACAATGGAAAGCATTGGCTTGTTCTCCTTCCTGGGTGTTTAGAGTTTTTACAATGGTTGCTCGATCACTGCCATGTTGGCATTTGGTCCACTGGAGGAGAAAAGGGCATGGTGCAACACATGCTGGACACTTTGGAGCATCATGGTTTGGGGTGCCATGGCATGCCATAAGCATACAAAGAGTAGAATCATTCGACTAGATAGGATGAATGTGAAAGCAGAGTTTAAACCATTAATGAGAGTGTGGTGTTGTTTTAAAGAGCAAGAACAATGTTCATTGACATTTTGCCTTACACGGGTTGTGTTAATCTAGCAGAAATTTGCATTTTCCCTACAAAATTTGATATAGATTGTGGTGATTCTATTTTGCTTCATGAGTTATTGCCATACCTACAGATGCTAGATGACGCAATAGATGTGCACAATGCCATGTCTTCTAACAAATTTGGTCAAGCTCTGATTGTCGAAGGGCATGATATGTTCTATTATTTTCAACCAGTGATCCTTGAATTCAAAGAAAAAAACAAAGAAGTGCTCAAAAGGATGAATGATGTCGAATCTCATATGTCTACTCGTTGTTCAAAAAAAGACATAGAGAAAGGTATTGCTTCACCTATAACCAAAACTAGAGTGAGAGGGACTTGTCCTACTACAAGAACTATGGTGCATGCTCAACATGTTACATTGAATGAAGAGGAAGAATGCATGCTAGGAAAAATTGCCAAAATGGGGCCATTGAAAGATAGTGAGGCAAAACGCTTTACTATGGTTCTTGGATGCAAGGAAAGGGGAATCACTATCGATGCTGCAAGGGCATTCTTAGCCAACTTGATTCGATTTTATTACATAGACAACCCTTACTAAATCTGAGTGATCTTGTTAATTAGAGTTGCAGACACAAATGCTCAGCTAAAACATTTGTACCTACATTCTGATTTATATTTGGACACTATTTGGTTAGATTTGATTTGCAAAACATTATGTTTTAATTTGTTTTGTGAAAGAATTAATAGACATTGAGTTAGTACCTTGTGCAGAAAATGCTCTGTGCTTTGTGATGTGAGTTTGTATTCCTCCACTAAAAGAATGATTCTTTGATTTTAAACATATGATACGTGTTGCAAATTGTCTTGAAAAGTTGAAGAGCTATCTTATTACAAATTTTGATCGTGCATCTAATGGTTTGGAAAACATGAATTGCCCATATCCATTGAGCACGTGTTTGAAATGAATGGCATCCATTATGAAGTAAAGAAATCAACAATACTTGGGGCAGGATATGGTCTTTTTGTACATACGAGCATCAAGAAGAAACAAGATTTGATTGTATATAATGGTCCAAAGTATGATTATGATACTTGGAGATCTCTCCTCAAGTTTTTCCCAAGAATGAAGATTTATGGAATATTTGAAGATCCATTCATTGAGCCATTGATAGATGTGAAATGTATTGTATGGAAACATTGCTGGATATATAAATAGCTCAATGTATTATAAAGAAAGAACAAATGTTATATTTGTATACATCCCTAAGCTACCACCTTGGGCTCAAAAGTCACAAGGAGATTTGAGTGCCCATGGCTACATTACTATGCAAACCATAAAGGATATCTCCTTCGGAGATGAGCTAATTTGTGAGTATGAATACTAGTATGGAATTGTTAATGATTGTGTTAAACGATGTGGTGCAAAATTGGCTAGGTGTCAATGGTTTTGATTATATTTAGCACAAGAAAGCAATTAAAAAAAAGGTTTTTATCAAGACCATGTCTCTGAGTTTCATGAGCTCTATTGTGATGGAGAGTTTCACGAGCTTTATTATGATGGAACGGTGTTTTTGAACACCACATTTATATAATGGATGTCAAAGCTCTACCATAATCCTATTGCATATGTCAATACTGCAATTTATCAACATAGAAACATATGCATTTGGCATTAATTTGATACATCTAATATACCAAATAAAAATTGATAGTTGTTGCAAGTTTAATTTTGTTTTTGAACACCACATTTATATGATGGATGTCAAAGCTCTATAACAATCCTATTGCATATATTAATACTACAATTTAATTTACTCCAATGAATCTTCCTAACATAACATCTATAAATTGGGTTTTGTTTGTGGTTTCAATGCATATGAAACAACAAACATCTTTCTTTCACTAGCAAATCAAAACATGTTTTGGCCATGGGGCCATGTTCACATCTATTAAGGCCTTTTGCCATAGCAACATATGGAAGCTTGTTGCTTGGGTTTTAGGAATTGGGAAAGTATTGTGCATGGTCTAGTCTCCCCCAACATAATTAAAACTTGGGTCCTCAATGGAGCTAATGTTTCAATAAAAAATATCAAATTTTACTTTTGAAGTGACTATATTTTATTTCGTGGGAATTGGGATTTTCCCAAATTCTCTAATATAGTGTTCTTTGCTTCCGCATTCCCAATGCCTCACCACCAACGACGTAGAGCTTAAAGCTCCAGCCGCATCTCTTGAGCTCTAGCCTCTCAGTCGCCAACGCTTTAAAGCTCTAGCCTCTCTAGCCTCTCAGCCGCCAACAAAATAAAACATAGTCACTTCAAAAGTAAAATTTGATGTTTTTTATTGAAACATTAGCTCCATTAAGGACCCAAGTTTCAATTATGTTGGGGGAGACTAGACCATGCACAATACTTTCTCAATTCCTAGAACCCAAGCAACAAGCTTCCATATGTTGCTATGGCAAAAGGCCTTAATAGATGTGAACATGGCCCCATGGCCAAAACATTTTTTGCTTTGCTAGTGAAAGAAAGATGTTTGTTGTTTCATATGCATCAAAACCACAAACAAAAGCCAATTTATAGATGTTACATTAGGAAGATTCATTGGAGTAAATTAAATTGTAGTATTGATACATGCAATAGGATTGTTATAGAGCTTTGACATCCATCATGTAAATGTGGTGTTCAAAAACAAAATTAAACTTGCAACAACTGTCAATTTTTATTTGGTATATTAGATGTATCAAATTAATGCCAAATGCATATGTTTCTATGTTGATAAATTGCAGTATTGACATATGCAATAGCATTATGGTAGAGCTCTTCAACTTTTCAAGACAATCTACAACACCTATTATATGTTTAAAATCAAATAATCATTCTTTTAGTGGAGGAATACAAACTCACATCACAAAGCACATCATGTGGCACTCCAATGACAAGACATGTGGCAGATAAGGTTGGGTATAGTTATGATAAGGTTTGGTTAGGTTTACCCTTAGTTAGTTTGACTATGGTTAAACTAATGGTTATCATGGTTGGGTCTATTAGCTTAGTTGGGTTAAAAGAATGACACATGGCATAGTGCCACCTAAGCACTATTGACCCTTCACAAGCACACTTTGGATTTTGCATGTGAAACCCTGTGCCACATCATCATGCCTCTTCTTAATATAGTGCACCAATGAGAGATCTCAAATGCCTCCTGCATCAATTCAACAACCATTACATTAGCAAACCTAACAAAGCACATTACATTAAAAGACCATAAAATATAAATCAATACATAGGATGCTTACCATCATGGCATTGTCTCCTTTAATGATGCAAGCAAGGCAAATAGGTATAAACTGTAAACTTTAGACATGAAAACTTTAGGCATGAAAACTTTACACATATTATCTGAAAACTTTAGACATGAAACCACACAATAAAACCATCAAAATAAAACTCATCAATGCTTTTAATGTCCTCCAAGTCCTACAGAAAACCTATGCAAATTCCAAAATGCCCAACCTACAAATTATGGATAGCTTGTACTAGTCAAACACATTGTTTGATGTTGCACAAGGGATAAAATGGACATTTTCATGCATTTCTCTAGATTCTTGCCTGCTATTTCACCATTTCAAGTAAAGTTGAAGGAATATACATTTCGTTTTCCATGACTAAAAGGTATTCCTTCACATAACTTATAGACAGTCCATTGTCAGTTATATAAAAGATTTCACTACTTTCCACTCCTATGTTAAAATAGGATCTCGTAAAGAAGATAGGCAAGGAAGGTACATAGTCTAAGAAATACATCCTTCCTCTCGGGAAGCTTATGTGGACCCTTGGCAAAACCTTCCATGATTATCTAGTTAGTCAATCTATAAGTTCAAGTCATCCAATGCATTTTTCATGTTCTAGAACACACTAGAGCTTATAATATTGTCAACTTCTATCACATTCTTTTTGACCATGCCTCTAGAACACACTAGAGCTCACAATATTGCCATCTTTGGCCAGTTTGGTTACTTTGTTCCTGACCATGCCTTTACATTGCACTAGAGCTCACAATATTGCCAGCTCATTGCCAGCTTGTGTCACTTTCTTCCTGACCATGCCTCCAGAACACATTAGAGCTCACAGCATTACTACCTTGTGTCACTGTGTTCTAGACCATGCCTATTGGGAAAACAATAGCTGTAGGAGAGGAAAGAGCAATTGTATCCTATATGAGAAGGAAAAGAAAGAGGGAAAAAGCTCCTATAAGAGACTAAAGAGTTGCTGTAGCAAAATCACAGTGAACTTGCCTATGAATGATTCAACTGGTTCCCACTCCTCAAGGTCCAAAGGGAAAACATCTGCCACCATGAATAAGAGCTCTTAGAAACCAAACACAAAATTTCCAAATGGACTCATTACACTTACAGATGAAAAAGGTACATAGATTGAAAGGCTCACAGTGTGATGGTATCCTAGATTGATTGAATGATGGCAGAAGTTGCATATCTTTTCCCATGTAAACATGTTGCAATTTCGTGAGCCATCCTTTCTTTCCAAACTCGAACTTCAAGATATGCTCCTTCCACTCATGCAAGATGTCACCTCTCTTGCTCTTGGGAAGCTTATGTGGACCTTTGGTCGATCCTTTCATCACTATCCAGTCATTTAAGCTGTAGTGCAAGGGATCCACTCATCCAATGCATTTCTGTGTTGTGGAAGACACAAAAGGTCACAGCATTGCATGGTCTTGTAGCCTTTCTCCTCACCATGCTTGCAGAGGTTACAACAGCAAGAATGGGACTCCTACACAAGGCAATGCTCAGGGGGGTCACTATGTATAAACCCTCAATATCACGTGCATTCAAGGCCTATATTTAAAATCCGTTATCTGTAAAATTTTTCATTAATAAAATGTACCCCTTTTCTATACAAATCTGTAAATTTTTTCCAAAACTATTTAAAATAGTCCCTTATGTATATTTGTTTCTGTAAATTTTAGAAATAAAAAACATCCTTCTGTTGAACTCACGTGATAGGGTTACATATGATGAGTGACCCCCCCCGAGAGGCAATGCAGCTCCAATAGAGGCACAAAAGAGGGAGAACGAGAGGGACAGAGTAGCAGCAACAGAGGCATAGGAGAGGGACAGATCAGCTCCAATAGAGGCACAAAATGTTAGATATCAATGCTCCACTCTCATGCAACTATGCAAGAACCAGCTAACTCTACTTGTAATTTCCCCATATGAGGAGAAGGCATTTGAGTAGCTCGATTATCTGGTAGGTCCTGGTTTGGACACCAGATGGGGGCCATGTGTGGCCTGATGGCTAGACGGCTTCAGATAGAGTTGGCACACTGCCAACTAGGCTACATGTAAGTCTGGGAAGGCATCCCTTGACTGACCGCACTGAGGGTAGACGGAGCATTTCTCAGGGCAGCCCACTCTCGGGTTGCGGGGCCTGTTTGGAGCCTCAGATGATCCCGGATGGCTATGGGCCGAACGGAGACCGTAGGTTAGTTGCTCTGTTTTGCGCACCGATTCTATTGTATGGTCGGTGGCCCCTAGTCGACCATTTTGGGAGGATTGGGCCGGCTATCCAATTGAGCCTAACCGACTATGATTGGTGGCTATATAAGAGCAAGCCCGTGAAGCCCATTTCATCACTGGCTACAGCAACCTTGATTCCTTAGCATTCAGCCTCCGTCTTCTACTGTTTCCTGCATGCCATCGAAGCTTCTTTCACAAGAGCGCACGGCTGGGAGGCAACGCCATCTATTGTATCAATTCTACGATAATCAAATTTTTGATTCTCCATACTATCTTGTTTTCTCTCTTGCATACGGGATCCTGTTATCTGTTGAGCACAGACGTTGTATTATTTTCTTACATGGTATCAGAGCCTGGACTCTAGCAACAAGATTTGGTAGTGTGTTTCTGTTTGCGAGGAGATTGTGAGAGATGGCCCAGCCTGCAAGACTGCGAATCCCACCGTTCGACGAAAGCGGAAAGTTGGACGGCTCTAACTATCCTCTCTGGAAGTTCAAGATGAAGACCATCCTAGGTGCATATGAGCTTTGGGACACTGCTACTGGGGTGGATGTGAGGCCGGTTCCAAGATCGAATCCAACCAATGCAGGACAACAGATAGTACCAACTAGGATGAGATTCTCGTGTGGACAAGAAGAAATGCAGATGCGCTTTGTTCTATTGTCTGCAGTGTTAGTGATTCCATCATGGCGTTAATTCAAAATGTCACCACAGCGGAGGAGGCATGGACGGTCTTGAAAAATCAATACGAGACCACGAATCAGACAAGGATTCAGAATCTGGAGACTCAACTTGCGAATGAAAAGTTGTCTGAGTCTAAAGTGGCAGAGAAGTTCATCACCAGGGTGAAGAATCTGCGTGATCAGATGACTACCTGCAGATGAACCTTGGATCATTGACAGTGGTGCATCGTGCCACATGACCAGACGGAAGGATTGGTATACCTCTCTATATCCGGTAGGGAATGACATCATGGTAGTAGTCGGCAATGATGCAAAATGTCCAGCAAAAGGAAAAGGTATGATTGCTCTCAAGTCAGATGGAGTTGTAAAATAGTTGTCCGATGTTCTTTATGTGCCAGATATCAAGAGGAACTTGTTGTCTATTTCTGCGATCATGGATCGGGACCTCAAAGTTCAATTCGATAAGAATGGTGTACAGATCCTCGATCTTCAAGGAAAGGTCATTGGTAAAGGTATACGGCGCAACAACATTTATGAACTCTCAGCTTTTAGTGCTTGAGCGGATGTGAAGAAGACTAAGCTGTGACATGAGAGGTTTGGTCATCTAAACCTTAGTTCTTTGAAGGAGATGCATAAAAGTGGAATGATTGCAGACCTACCAGAAATTCCAAATCTGCCCGATGTATGTGAAGCTTGCATGATGGGCAAGCAGCATCAGTAGCCCTTTCCTAAAGAGGCCAGCAAAGCAAAGGCTCCTCTAGAGCTCATTTACAGGGACCTCTATGGAAAGATGGAGACGGAATCTTTGGGTGGTTCCTTCTACTTCATGACACTGATCGACGACTACAGTAGAAGGATATGGATATACTTCCTAAAGACAAAAGACGAGGCTTTCAGTAGGTTCAAGGAATGGCATGTAATGGTCGAGAAAGAATCGGGGAGGAAGGTGAAGAAGCTGAGATCAGATAGAGGTGGAGAGTTCACATCGACTGAATTCGAAAGTTATTGCAAAAGTCACGAAATCAAGAGGCAGAAACCCCCGCCACATACATCATAGTAAAATGGAGTAGCAGAACGCAAGATGCATGTCATCTACGAAATGGGCTGAAGTATGATGAAAGGGAAAGATTTGCCAAAGACTTTCTGGGCTGAAGCATGTAACACTGTAGTTTACATCCTCAATCGTAGCTACATGAAGGCTGTGAATGGAATGAATCCACTGCAAGCCTTTTCTGGTAAGAAACCTTCAGCTGCACATTTCAGAGTTTTTGGATGTGACTCTTTTGTGCATGTCCCTAATGCTACCAGGACCAAATGGGAACCGAAGAGTCGGAAGTGTTTTTTCTTGGGCTACAGTGAAGAGGTGAAGGGTTACCATCTCTATAACCCTATTACCAAGAAGGTAATTGTAAGTCGCGATGTGGTCTTCTCAGAACAACCGCATCAATTGGAGGAGGATGCTTCTTTCCTAGACAACCAGGACCAGGATATCCATCCAGTACCACCACCAACAGCAGACCGAACTCCCCCAACGGTGCATGGGAGGATTCAAGACAAAGAAGATGAAGAAGAGTCTGCAGAACCACAATAGCAACGGCCATTCCTGAAGTGGGTAAAGCAACCTTTGGATGGTAGAGAACCTCCAGCAATTGAGGAGGAACCATCCGAACACCACCGGTCTAAGAGATTAGAGGAGCAAAGAAGGGTGCAGGAACACTTGGTCAACTATGCTTTGATGACAGCAGTGATCCGTGCTTATGAACCCAAGTGTCTTGAAGAGGCACAAGGTGATGATAGGTGGATGGAGGCTATGCAGTCAGAGTATGGCTCCATAATGAAGAACAACACTTGGGACCTTGTGGATCGACCACCAAAATGCAAGGTAATCGGAACCAAGTGGGTATACAAGATCAAGTACAAGTCCGACAGGACGTTGGATAAGTACAAGGCTTGCTCATGGCAAAAGGATTTGCACAAGTACATGGTTCACAGCTCGACTAACCACAATTTGCAGTGTTTTGGCTTTAGCTGCCCAAGGAAGTTGGCCCGTGTTTTAGATGGATGTGAAATCCGCCTTTCTGAATGGAGATCTCAAGGAGGAGGTATACGTAGAACAACCATTAGATTTTGAGATCCCCGGTTCAGAAGGTAAAGTTTGCAAATTAAAGAAGGCACTTTGCGGGCTGAAACAGGCCCCATGAGTGTGGTACCAGCGAATTGATGCCTACTTTCTGCAAAACAGGTTCAAGAGGAGCCCATCTGATGCAAATTTGTATATCTTTAGAGAAGGAGGCAGGTGTATGATCATGGTCCTTTATGTGGACGACCCTGTCATAATAGGGAACCATGAAGAGAAGCTCTCGCAGACGAAGCATTTGCTAGGAAGAGAGTTTGAAATGATAGACCTCGGACTGATGCATTTTTGTTTGGGGATTGAAGTTTGGCAGGAGCCGAAACAGATCTTCATTTCACAGTTGAAGTATGCTGGAGAGATACTAAAGGCATTTGGCATGGCTAAGTGCAAAATAGTTGGTACCCCTATGGAGGTTGACGCGAAGCACTCAAACGAGGATTCATCACCACTGGTGGATGAAGCAAAGTACAGAAGGCTTCTGGGCAGCTTGATCTACTTGTGCAAACACAGCCGGACATCAGCTTTGCGACTAGTGTACTAAGCAGGTTTTCCAATAAGCCCCGGGAGAACCATTGGAGGCCAGGGATGCAAGTGCTAAAATACATCAAAGGCACACTTGATTATGGCATCACCTATACCAAGGGCAACATCTTGACCAGATTCTGTGACTCGGATTGGGCAGGAGACGTGGACAGCAGGAGATTAGTGACAGAGTACTGTTTCTCACTTGGATCTAGAGTTGTGTCATGGGTCAGCAAGAAGCAACCCACAGTTGCTCTTTCTTCTACCGGGCCGAGTACAAATCTGGATGCTTTGCGTCTTGCGAGGCAGTGTGGTTGAGGAGGATTTTAGGAGACATGGGTGAGGACAGAACAAGCCTATGCAATTATCATGTGACAATCAGAGTTACATGGCGATTGCAAAGAACCCGGTGTTCCACGCTCGCACAAAACACATTGAGATTCAATATCACTTTGTACGCGAGCTGAGATGATCATGGATAGAGAGGTCGAATTGGTGTATTGTTCGACTACAGAGAATGCTGTACACATCTTCATGAAGGCTCTTGGAAAGACCTGCTGGAGAGGCATCTCCATCGACTTGGCATTGGGCTGAAAAAGTAAGTTCACTTGCAGGTGGACATTGAGGGGGGGTGTTAGATATCAATGCTCCACTCTCATGTAACTATGCGGGAACCAGCTAACTCTACTTGTAAGCCCCCCATATGAGGAGAAGGCATTTGAGTAGCTCAGTTATCTGGTAGGTTCTGGTTTGGACACCAGATGGGGGCCATGTGTGGCCTGATGGCTGGACGGCTTCAGATTGAGTCACACCGCCAACTAGGCTACATGCAAGTGCAGGAAGGCATCCCTTGACTGACCGCACTGAGGGTAGACGGAGCATTTCTCGGGGTAGTCCACTCTCGGGTTGTGGGGCCCGTTTGGAGCCTCAGATGAACGGAGACTGTAGGTCAGTTGCTTTGTTTTACGCACCAGTTCTATCATATGATCGGTGGCCTATTTCGAGACCAACCCCCAGTCAACCGTTTTGGGTGGACTGGGTCGGCCACCCAATTGAGCCTAACTGACTATGACTGGTGGCTATATAAGAGCAAGCCCGTGAAGCCCATTTCATCACTGGCTACAGCAACGTTGATTCCTTAGCATTTAGCCTCCGTCTTCTATTATTTCTAGCACGCCAATATTGAAGCTTCTTTCACAGGAGCACACGGCTGGGAGGCAGTGCCATCTATTGCATCAATTCTACAGTAATCAAATTTTTGATTCTCCATACTATCTTATTTTCTCTCTTGCGTACGAGATCTTGTTATCTGTTGAGCACAGACGTTGTATTATTTTCTTACACAAAAGAGGGAGAAGGAGAGGGACAGAGCAGCAACAACAGAGGCACAGGGGAGGGAGAAGGAGAGGGATAGAGCAACAACAATAGAGGCATAGGAGAGGGAGAAGGAGAGGGATAGAGTAGCTCCAACAGAGGCACAGGAGAGGAAGAGGGGAGAGAGAGAGAGAGAGAGGAGCTACAGCAAGCAAGCCAGAGCAAGAAGGAGCAAAGAAAGAGGAGGAAGAGGGAAAATGCATGGGATTTGGTTCAAATCTGAGTGATTTGGTAGGCTAGACCAGAACAGTGGGGGACAGAGGCCTTAGAAAGAGGGAGGGGAGAAGAAAAATTCGCCAAAGGGCCCTACCATCCCATTGAAGGTAGTTTTGGGCTCATGTGGGGAAGGTGCACCTGGTAGGAGGGTCAAACATGGGTTAAGAGGGGGGGGGATGGTTTGAGTGGTCCCTAGTGTAAGGGGAGCAACCAATAGGGGCTCTCTGCAGGCCTGCCCACCCTCCACCTCAACATACCATTGCCCCACACCTTCTAGCACTCTCATTGGTACACCTCAAATCACTCTCTAATCCCTTGAAATTAGGAAACACTTATTGGAGGCCCTTTTGAGACCCCAATTCTCCACTAATGTGAAAAAAAAAGGCTTTGTAGGATATCTCGATAAATGGCAATTTGAAACACAATTAACTTTTTAAAGAATTTACATGTGGATGTTCATAAAAGAGTTTCAATCCTCCACCATAGGACTCCCTTTAAGGAGAAGGTGCTAATAAAGTAAGCTAAAGAAGGGAAAAATGACCCCCCCCCACTTATTCCAAAAATAAAACACACTTTCATAGACCCTTAGAGCCAAAATATGAAGGAGGTCAAAATTATATGTAAAGGTAGGGTGGCAGCAGATGTAGCAACAATAGCTCAGTGTTCACCAAAAACCAAGGTTTAGTGTCAGCTCAATTGTCAAATCCAAGAAAAACGATTTTCGGAGGACAAGGTTTTTAAATTAGTAACATTGAGGCCGTTAGACTTGCAAAATCTTGGAAAAAACTTCTGCAAAAACCTTGAAGTTCAAAATTTAGTAGGGGCTAAGGAAGGAGTCTAGAGACTTGAGAGTGCATAAACAAAAAGTTGCACGTTCCCGACAAGACCTTCAGGTTTCTTTCCAACCAGCTCATCATTATGTTCCTTCCCGTCCGCTGATGAGACACACTACAATAGTCAGTGGACAGAAACGGTCATCGATAAATTTCTTGCCTTGAAAATGTCATCGAGTCTCCATCGATTCCCATTACGGTCCAATGCCCATCGCCATTTTTTGCTATCTTTGCTGCAGTGTCAGCTTACTTTTAATACTCTCAAACAGAAAACATGAACCCTCTCCGTTCGGATGTATCTCCGCCCCCCCTACAGCTCCCCAGTCCGGAACCAACTTCAACCACTATCTTGATCGGAATCTTTACTGAGACATCCTAAGGTAGACAATATCCGCCCCTACAGCTCCACAGTCCGGAACCAACTTCAACCACCATCTTGATCGGAATCTTTACTGAGACAAATGTATGGGGGGACATACTCATCGGCGTGAAAAGCAAAAACCTGTACGTTGCAGGAATAGCAGCATAAACCCTGTCGATCCGGACACAAACTCTTCTGAGCACCGAAAGACCTCATACGTACGATAATCAGTACGTACATCAGCTTCAGAACTTGCTGGAGCCTGGAGCCTGGATGCCGTTCTTGATCCCCAGCGGACGAAGGTTCAAGCTTTCGATCGTTTATTTGAAGCCAACTTTTATAATGCGAAATCCGCCTTCGAAAGAGTCCCCGAGATGTGCGGAGTCTCTAACAAACGAGCCACAGAGGTCCTCTCCCTCAAATGTAGTGGTCAGGGACAGTCTTCATGTCGCGGCTGGGTGTGTGTTTTATCCTTCCTCTGATAGTACTACAAAGTGAAAACCTTCTCTTTCTATTTGTGTGTATGTCTCTCTCTCTCTCTCTCTCTCTCACACACACACACACACACACCCCCCTACGAGCAGATTGCAGCTCTTTTTCATGGTTTCCATTCGTTTTCCAGTCCGCAAGTAGCTGTCCCTAAAGCCGCTCTTCCTGTTGACGATGATACCGTTTAAAGAGACGTGGCTTTGATTCGACTCCTAGTTTTTCGCTAGAATATATTTTCATTATCATATATGAAAAGGAAGCAGTTTGCATGAGAGCTTGACATATCAGTTTTAGGAATCGAGGCCGAGCTTGCCACATTAGCATGGGAAGGGATATAGCACACAACAGGGGAGACAAGATTGAAGGCGCCGGCCTGCAAAACAGGGCACTACAGTCGCAAAGCTCTTGGAGAGGTGCACCAAATTGTGCGTTCTATCTCCATTCACTGATATTGATCGCCTATCTTGCACCACTCACACCGCCCAGTACAAAAAGGACCTCATCGTCCGTGGTAGGGATGCCCCAGAAATGGCCGAAAGACAAGCAATATTAAGCTGCAGAAATGGCTTATCGTCCGTGGAAGGGATGCCCCAGAAATGGCCGAAAGACAAGCAATATTAAGCTGCAGAAATGGCTCTTTTTATTCTTCGTGAATAAGATCGAGCATGATTTTGGGGTACTTTATTATTGACGATAAAGTGCGTAATGGGCGCTTGTGGGATCGAACACTAACTTTTTTGTGACCCGAAGCTCGCTATGTACAATCTGCGCATGAAGGAGGAAGAGCACTTTCAGTGCTTTGCCCAAGGAGCACCATTTTTACGGAATAAGATGAACTCTGTTCGATTGGACTCACGATTTTCCTTCCTAAAAGTTTTTTCGTGAGCTTTGGTTGATTTTGGGGTACTTTATTATTGACGATAAAGCGCCTAATGGGCGCTTGTGGGATCAACACTAACTTTTTTGTGACCCGAGGCTAGCTATATACAATCTGCTCATGAAGGAGGAAGAGCACTTTCAGTGCTTTGCCCAAGGAGCAACGATCATGCCTTATCATTTTTACGGAATAAGATGAACTCTGTTCGATTGGACTCACGATTTTCCTTTCTAAAAGTGTCTTCGTGAGCTTTGGTTCTTTTTTTTTTTGCGTGGAGCCATGTACAATCATACAAATCATCACTCATGATAGAGTTAGGGTGCTATCCCCTCCAAATAATTGCCAATCAGCCACTAACAATGTCTGGCACAACATCCTAGCTATGTGTCATTTGAAATGTCACATTTGTAGAGGTCTGATATCAAAGTTATTGGCTTTGATTAATCAAAGTAATCTGTTTATGACAATAGTCTTTTGAGCCATATAGCCTTACATTCATCGACACACAAGTTAGCAGGAAAATCTCAAAGTAGGCAATAATTAGTGTCACCAAAAGAGAGAGGGGGGGATAGAAATTTCGAACTACGTGCTCTCAAGAAGAACATCTAAGCTTTGGGGGTTATCCATAAATGCATGTGAATGGATGGTCGTGTTGAGTAATTGCAACATGAGCACAAATCTTTGAATCCTTAGTTTGAAGAACAATATCCACAAAGACTTTGCATTGTTTACTTGAATGGACATGAGTAACAACATCCTTCACTCTCAACAATTTTGGCTCTATGGAACTCTGTATTCTTTCTTCCTCTTTGTGGAACCTTTAATAGTTGAATACTATGCAAGTGGTACACTAAATTTTTTGGAGGTGAACCCCCTAAGAGGATAAGAAAGTATGGAAAAAATGAATTTGGACTTGCAATAGTCAAGGAATACAAAGAACTTCCTATTTAGGTCCTAGCACTTTTGTGATGGGGTTCTATTCTCTCCATGTTAAATGGCTTGGAAGTCTTTCGCCTCTCCATTATTTAGCATGAGCTATTCCTTTGCATACGCCCATGAGGTCTCTACATGCACCTATGATATCTCTACGTGCTTTTGTGAGGCCTCTTCTAATTTGAATTAGAGGAAAACTTTAAGGTAACTACATCTAAACCATTACCTCCTCTCTACCACTTATTTTGTACCATTTAAGTGCCAAAAATCTTTTCCATGTCTACACCTAGCTTTTCTAATTCTCTACATCTTTATCTTCTTGTGCCAATAGGAAAACTTGGCACATTTAGGTGTAGGGGGATCTTCCCTACAATAGCACAATAACAAAAGCCATCACAATTGACACAAAGCATGTTTCTATTGATCCCATATGAATATCCATTTCCTCTTCATTGATATTTCCTAAAATTCTTTGAGCCCAAATCCTTGTGTATTTTTTCCATGTATGTCAAAATGTTGGATCTCATCTTGAATATTGTCTGAGCAATTGCATATAAAATCAAGCTTCTATCAAACATTAAGGAATCCATGGAATTCTCTTTTGGTTCATGGCATTTATTGTGTTTATCCATTAATTCAAATCATTATTCATCCACAAAACAAGTATTATGTGGATATGAGAAGAATTCACACAAAAATATTTTTGATAATATATTGAGAGGGACGGCATTCAATTTCAAAGGGATGTTAGGGAGGCCATTCAAATGGGAGATAAATTTAGATCTGTACTTAGTAAGGAAAAATGTGTGACCAAATGGAGAAATTGAGTGTCTTGAGGTTATGAATGATTGGAGCTTAAAGAACATTAGAAAGTATTAAGTTATCACCTATAGTGACTATAACTTTTAGTTTACAATAATGGAAAATGAATAAGGAGGTGGCTTCAAGGAACAATGGTAGCTGCCATTCACATTGGCCATCTAGACTATGGCTCAATGACGAATACTACTAACTACTATCTCATAATGCTAGGAGAAATGTCTTGTTCAGTTCTTCCAGCTTGGAATATAGTATCATGTGAAAAAAGAATGTTTGCATTTTTTTCCTTCTATGACCAAGCTAAAATTTCCTATTTTTTTATCAATATCATTTCTAACAACCTAACAATTTTATCTCACCAAATCTTTAATTATGATCTTTACGAAAATATTCTCTTTTACAAAATGTAAATAATTTTTGAGATCAATGTTTTTAAAGTTGCAACATATAAGTGTGTCTTTAGTCAGAGTATATAAAAGGGTCTTCTCAAATGAAAAATGAAGCCTAGTATATTAAAATATCATAAGAGAGAAGGGGCTTCTTTTGGGGCTTGTTTGGAAGTAATAAAACCATTAAAAAAGGTGTTTGGAATGGGAGTGGGAGTAGGAGTGGGAATGGAAGTGAAAGATGTGATGGAAGAGGAGGTGGAATTAGAAGTGGACGATGAGGACAAATAGAAGATGTATATATAACATATGATATGGCATATTACCTCAACAAATAATGTTAGTGAAATGTTATGGTCATTATTATAAGTTGAGCATAAGTTCTTGGGTTAGTGTGCAATAGAATAGGTAGGATATCTTGTGAAAAATGTGGGAGAACCAAATTTGTAATTCCAACTAAGAGGAAGCAAGTTTTGGTTTTGCTTTTTTTTTTCCCTATCTAAAGTAAGGAAATGTAGAGAAGTTTTCCTTTATGGAAAAAGGGTGGCCCTAAAAGAGGTGTTAAAAGTATAGCCAATTTGGGTCCTTGAATATGTCCTTAAAGGGTAGTTACACACTAGTCATAAGAATGTTCACATTAAATAGATTCAGTTAAAAATAACATTTTGTTAACAATTACAACTTGTTGATTTACCCTGTAACAGTGTCAATTTTTATTTAATGATTCACCAAATATGTGTCATGGTGTGTGAAACATGTGACAACTAAAAATATATGGACTTTGATTATAATATATGGCATAAGCATATGACTAAACTCTTAAATATTTATTTGTATGTCAAACTATGTACATCATAAATAGGGGTTACACTTTTTGGCATGTTTGATCATAGATGTTTCCTTCTCAACAAGATATTCATTAGAAAGGTTCTTAACTTCTTGGCAAAGGCCATTGCAACAAGTGGAGTGCTACGATAAAAATATTACTTTTGGAAAATTAAGCTAGATTGACACTGGATGAATAGGTGAATCAAAAGAATTTTCTAGCTTAGTTTTTTACTTGGCTCATTTCCATTGTGTATATGTGTCCATAATTTATGGAGGGTATGGAGTTGTCCATAACAATAAATATGAAAAAGAAACTATTGATAATTTTTATTGTATTGTAATAAAGAGATCTAAATTTTACTTTTCTAAATTCAGATGTGAACATTAATTATAATTTGTCAATAATAACTATAATTTTTAAGTTAAACATTTTGCATAGGCAATGATTGGGTGGGTGCAGGATCAGGTATTCCAAATGGTGGTATAGAGCACTATAACTACTAATTTTTAAAGATTTAGGGTAGCTACAACAACAATTTGACACAAATGTCCGTGACTTTTAGAAATATCATACCCTGATTGGCCTAACATGCATATTTTCTTTTTACATATTGACAATTGAAGGTCAAAATTTGTGGTCAAACTTTAAGAGCTATTACAATTCTATACAAGTATTCTCCAAGTATTGTACTATAATAATAAAAAGAGTTGTCTACCTTATCATGTCCCCCATGTAACCAATGAGAATATATATGATCTTTGATGTCAAAACTTACCATATAAGGATTGGTCAACTAGAAAATTATTTAACAAACTCTCTTTATAAAACTTTAATGTTATGATTAAATTTACCTAGCAATTAATATGAAGAAAAATATATGACCATATTTGTATTTATAGCAGTAGGTGATGTATACATTTATTTTAAAGACCCTCTTGAAAGTGATCACCTAAACTAGGTGGCCTTGCCCTAGATTTGATGGAGAAAGTTAGCCACAAATTCATTAAATGCTTATTCTTAGAACAAATTTTACTCTTAGTGCAACAAACATAATATCCATGAAAATCATTGCTTTCCATTTACCTTGCTTAGAAGTGACAATAAATGTGTTAAAGTTGGGCTATTTATGTTACAATTAATGTAATTTTTTCTTAAAAACATAGAAATTCCATGGTTTCCCAAGTTTTTGCCCTTACTCTCAATAAGCATCTAATTTTCTAGAAATCAACTTTTAGAAACAGATATCTGATGTATATGGCATGTGTGTGTGTGTGTGTGTGTCTGGGGGGATTTAACTTTGAAAATTTAGTTGAATTAGAAAACCCCCTCTTGTTATTGCAATTCTGTTAAACTTTTTCAAAAAATTGACCTAAAATACCCCTCCTTTCGAATGCACGTGGTGCACTAAAATTTTGTGACGTGAAGCCCCTGAGGTTGAGGGGCTTTTTAATACCCTTTGAACGCATGTGATACATAGGGTTTCTTAGTAGTACAACCCCTCATGTGTGTGTGTGTGTGTGTGTGTGTGCATGCATGAGAGAGAGAGAGAGAGAGAGAGAGAGAGAGAGAGAGAGAGAGAGAGATAGGCATACATGTAGGGGTTAGGGATGAGGCATGCATGTGCCTATAGTACATTTTTATTGATATGAATATGCATGTACATTGTGCAATATAAAACACTTATACGTGCATGTGGATGATATCTTCTTGTAGATAATCACTTGTGAATACTCAGAACCAAAAAACATTTAACTTTAGAATAGGGGTTCAAAAAAGTTTATGTTTAATCTAGACTATTCACCAAAATCTACAAGCATAACAAGTTTTAAAATTAGACAATAAAAAAGGTTGTTTAGAAGGGTAAAGGAATATAAAAGACCACTACATCTTAATTTCCTATGTACTATTTTTGCCTTGCACGAATTGAAATTGGATAGTGGTACGTTAAGTTATTAGATATAACATATTAGTTCACTAATTTCTTGGGGGGTGCTACTAAGAAATTCTATGTATCACATATGTTCAAAAGAGTATTTTAAAATCCACTCATTTAAATTTCCCACCTTATAAAATGACCCCTCTTTACTTATAAACTAACTTGATTTTTTTTAAAAGTTTAAAATCCCATATTTATAAAATCCCCTACCTACGGATTTTTATAACCTATATACACCCCTTTTGTAAATTTTTAGATAATTAAAGTATCGATACCCTATGAATGAAAATTTTCATTTTTTGAAATTAAAAACCCCTTTTGTATGTATATTTTCAGTAACTCCATAAACATATAAAACCCCTTTTGTTGATCACATGTGCTATCTTACATATTTTTTAGTCACCCCCCCAGGCTCACGCTAAATTAATAAGCTGCTCCTTTTGAGCACACATGGTACACTAAGATTATGTGGCTTGTATTTCTTGATCAATCAACAAGTTCATTTAGATAATTGGTTGCCGTGTTTTCTCTACAAGTAGATTTCTATCATTCATATTTTCAGTATCATTTTGATTTTGATGATAAAGTTCATTTCATTTGTATGCTTCAAAGAAATAGTCTCAAACAAAATTACATGAAACCATTGAAAAGTGCATTAGTTTGCAATAATTCTATAATCGACGTAGACAAAGATAAGAAATTAGCATCTTTAACTTTTATATGATGTGTGCTTTTTTTTTTTGAATTTACTACTTGGAGTTCTTAGGGATGGTATGGTATAAGTTGTACATGTATGTTTTAATTGAAGTACTTGATGGTTGCTTTAAATGTTATGGGTCACTTAATATAATTCAAGGTCTCAATAAAGAAACCAATCAAACTCTAGATTTTGAAATTTTGTTAAGTGTTTTAAGGCTTGTACATGATCACAAATTCCCCATGTGTTGAAAAACTATAAGGACATCTATTCCCACTCTAAAGCATAAGGAAATAGATTTAATTTTTTTTCCAAATTGTTGACAAAAGACTAGATACTTATTGGAATAAAATCCATCGACGATTTCCTTTTACAAAGACTAGCTTACATGAAGATTGTTTCCATGATTAGAGGAAATTATAGGCCAACTAATTTCAATTCACATGCACAATATACTATCATCATTGTCTAAAAAGTTGGTGTATCTACTAAAGGTTCGCAAATTTGGGAATTGTAGGACTTCAGTTTCTAGTTAAATACCTTGAGATTTGCTCATTACATGAATGATGACTTCCACAATGTTGGAAATAATTTAAAAAAAAAAGATTAAAGTTAAGGATTTTTTAATGTCCAAGGAAATTTTTGTGTCCTTTACCAAAACTAGTGCACTATTATGTATCTCTCATTTCCTCAAGGAATCACAACCTTATTCCAGGAAGCCGAGTCAGTAGGAATAGAGCTAAAAAGCATAGAAAAGTTATGATAGAAGCCAACGACAGATTCTATAAAAGACATGTATTGGGAAAAAATGATTATGAATGATGCTCCTAAACATATGTAGTCCATCAATATTATATGTGGCATACTCAAGTAGACTCAAGTGTGTGGACTCAAGTGTGACCGAATATCAACATAGCAATCATCGTCTTCGCTTGAAATGATTAGGACCTATAATGATTGTTTTAGATACAAGGTTCAACAAGATGGTTGTAAGTGAAATGCTGCTTAAGTTTTGTAAAGCCTAATATATGTAGTGGGTCATACGACGATACAATCTCAAACCTTTTAAATCTCAAAAAGATGTAGTGGCTCCTTCGTAGATAACTTCACAACATTAGGATTGAAAATCATAGCCAAACAAGGAAACAATATGGGTGAATATTGGCCCAATGACAAATCTAAAGTCTTCCCCAAGTTGCTTGGGCCAATACTTATAGCTTAAATTTTTTATAAATTTACCCAAAATCTAACTTTCTTATACAAGCTCAAAATTATTTATCCAAGTACTCAAATCCATTTGCACATCATGTAAATCCCTATATAAGGTTAGTTTTATCTAAGGAAAAACCTATATATGAACTCAAAGTATACTTAAACCCATTGAAGCCTTGAAAATGGTAACATGGGCTATATTCATAGCTCTCTATTTGTGGAAAGTTCCACCCAATGACATACGTTTCCAAAGGTGTGCTCCTAAAACATTTGTCCAATGGCCCACACTTCCATAGCTATGTTCACTCTTATGTTTTACCCTGATCACAAACTTCCACATACGATATAATGAATATGATAGCCCATGATATGAATCAATTTCAAGTTATTTTTTTGTGATTAATGGTAGTAGTTTGTTGATCAGTGTTAGTTATTGGTATCATAAATCCTAGAGTATTTTCTAATCACTCAATCCTAGAGTATTAGCTAATTACATGTATCCAACTCATCTTTTTCACAAACTAGAGCATTTCCTAATTACATGTATCCTAGAGTATTTCCCGATTATGTGTTTTACCCTCGTTTTACCCTGATCACAAAATGCCTACACATACGATATAATGAATATGATAGCCCATCATATTTATCAAATTCATATATTTTTTGTTGTGATTAAAGATAGTTTGTTGATGAGTATTAGGTAGTGGTATAAAAAATCGTAGAGTCTTTCCTAATTACTCAATCCTAGAGTATTTCCTTATTTCATGTATACAAGTTATCCTATTCCACAAATCACCAGATCTCTAGTTTTGTTGTATATTATTCCAATGTAAATTTTGTTGTACCTTTAATGTAGAGGGACATGCAAATAGATTCACACTACTCACAAGTTTTAATGCTTATCTATAGTTTTATCGTTAAGTTAAGAAGGTTAATCCAACATGTGTGTTTATTTAAACGATAAGAGAATACATAGAATTTCTTGCCTTGAGGTTGATCACTCCTTACCAATGTATGATAGCATGTGACTTAACAAGTAGGACATCATATAATCAACTGATGTAGAATGTATGAATGAGGTCGTGTTTATTGAGTACTCCTTCAAAGTGTGTAATCGGGTGGGGTATATAAAATACAGATTGCTAAACATGCATAAGGCACTCTATATCTACAAGGAGCCTTTTAATTATTAGGGTTTTCTAAAATACCACAAAATGATGTAAAGGGGGGACTTATGAATCTATATGGGTCCCAGAACGTAGATTATAGTCCCAAGAATATGTTAGAGATTGAGTCTCGAACTGAGCTCCCTATATTTCTTGTAAAGGTATGAAGATACCCCTTAATTAGAAAATTTGAAAAATGCACTAACTAATTGGATGTAGACAAGAAGTGAAATAATGTGCAAGGGGTTGAAAGTTTCCTTTCACTAGGAGGAACTCTTTCATAAGAGGATCGCTTCTTGATGTTTTCTCAGTGTCTCAAAATAAATCAATCAACTTAAGAACATCAGCAATGTTCAACATATTGTTTGAAATAGGATCAAGCTGTGGATTGTATATATGTTTCCTACTTTTTCCAAAACACACTAACAATGTTTACATTACATTTTGCTTCTTTTAGACTATAAGTAGGCTTGCCTTCCCTTTACCAATTAGGTTATTGACAAGATGTGTGCTTATATAGCCCTTGGCATAGAGTCTCTCTCTGTCTCTGTCTCTCTCTCTCTCTCTCTCTCTCTCGTATATACATGCACACATGCACACGCACATGCACACGTGCACATGCATGCATGCACACACACACACACACGTGCACATGCATGCATATGCATGTATATGCATTAAAACCCTATCAAATATGAATTTTCTTATCTTTAAAGATCTTAATTAAATAGTTAAAAAATTTATGCATGTAAACTTTATATGAAAGTTGACATTTAAAATTGTGGAATGTATAGTTTGGTGGGGCTACCTGTTTTTTGAACAACCCTCATTGCATACTTTCGTCTGACTCTTGAAGATATATTTCCATTTTTTATGACATAATACATGCTTGAAGAGCTTAGTAGTAAGAATTCATCAATGACAATTTAACTAGGTGGGGTTCCTATTGGCATAGATGCTCTATCTATGTTGTTATTTAAGCATGAGAGTTAATCTTATCCATAAATCACATCTTACATATGCATTTGAATTCATTGTAGGCAATTTTATCACATTTAATACATGAATATAAATCTAGATTTAACTCTCATGCATAGCTCTTACTTTATATGATGGCTTCATTACAATCATAAAATTAATAGAAGTACAAAGGTTTACATATGTCGAATATATCATTTTGAAACCCATGTAAATGTAAACCCCATTAAAATAAACCAAAGGCTTGCATTTTCAACAGTACTCAAAGCAACCCCTTTGAGCATTGGCAAGACATGTGTTCTTCCCATTGTGACCATTTGGGAAAATGAAGGATTTTCCTAAGGACTCAAAAGAGTCCTAGAGTAGTATTTCCTAATCATTAAGGATTTGAGGTGTACCAATCTCCTTTGTGTGGGGCAATGCCACTGTTGAAGTCGACAAAAGCCTTTATGGGTGGGGAGCCCTCCAGCTCATCTAATCCAAGGGATACATTCAAATTTCAGCTAGAGCACTCCCAACCATTACGTCAAGGGGTAGATCTAAGGGGTGCCATCTTGAAGGATAAAGAGATCAAATATCAATCTTAATCAACACGAAGACGCAATGGATGACATCAAAACAAGAGGTGGGTCAATATAAGACCTTGATTAAGACAAATATCCAAGGGTGGAGATGAGGGGAAAAAGCACTCTGATTGGGGCACAGACTGCCTAGGGGATCAAGGGAGGAGGTGAGTGCAAAAGGTACACAAATCCAGGCCATCCAAACAGGCACTTTAAATCCGAGCCATTAATCTTACTACGTCGATCTCCACCATCCAAAATGCACTTGCATCCTAGCCCTCCAAACAAGCACCTCAACCTTAGTCATGGATCTTGGATTGAATCAAAGGTCCACATTGTAAGTCGCCTTCTCCCACTTAATGAGAGCTCCCAAAGTCAAATCTTGGTTGTTGGAGCCCACCAAAGTCCAACCACCAAAGGCATCCTAGGCCTTTAATCCATCCACAATCCACCAGCTCCATCCAAAAGGCCAAGATTGATTAATTTGAAAAATAAATGTATCCATGTCAGTTGAGTAAATGCTAGGGAGCCCTTGGCCCATGGGTTACCATAGTAGGTTCACTTGTACTTAAGTTAATCCAATCCTTACGAGGACCTTTTGAGAAACAAAATTAGTACCTACACATTTATCTCTCACATATCTAGTCTACATAACAATAAGACAACATGGTATCTCCACATATTTGTATCAGAGGCATAGTTCAATGATGGATCACGAGTTAACTAAGAGTTGTGGCTTGTTGCATGTAGCAGCTGGAGACTAGCAAAACCTACTTTCATGCTACACTTACTTTGAGATTTGAGGTTCCTACAATCTACTTATTCAAGGGTCTACGCAACAAAGAAAAAGTAGTTAGAACAAGGTCTAGTGTTGCACATCCAGGCTTGCGATGCACAAGGAAACTACTTATAGGGATACCAAGTTCAAGAGATATACAAGAAAGTAAGATTGTTGTACTTATAGAAGGTCACACATTCTTTCAAAGAGCCAATGCAGGTATGAAGAAAAGTGCGAGTGAACATCTCAGTCTGAGAGGTCCATAAACACTTAGTGCAGGATCTCTCATTCTTGCCCTATATGTGGAATGAACCTAAAAGCATCATGACACCAAGGAAGCATTGATATACTTAATGGTATCCTAGTAGGCTCACACACCTTAAAATGAACACAAAGCCTTGGATAGTATGGCCTCTCTCTCTCTCTCTCTCTCTCTCTCTCTCTCTCTCTCTCCATTTAATGTAATGTTGATGGTTTCTTGAAAACCAAATTGTAGAAATTTGATTGCAAAGTGGGATGCTAAGTCCATTCCTCCTTGCTTGCCTGGCAATCTAGGGCATTAACAAACCATTACACATGCTCATTTTGCTTCATCTACTAGCACACAATATTTTAGCAATACTAGGGGTCACTCTTGATAAATTCCATATAGCATGAGTGAGAAAGCATGTATTATATATACATTTTCTCATAGAATTGATTAAATCCCTCTTGCATGAATACATCCTTTAATGTTAAAATTTACACACAAGCGTGCATAAATCTAAAAAAATAAATTAAACTAGTTTTCTATTTATAAATACCCTCACATATGGAAAAAACATGTAATTCCCCCTATTGTAAAATAACCCTCCGTGCACTACCATGCTATGTTACTTTTTTTTAAAAATTCCCCAAGAAGCAATCACACATGAGTACATGCAACCATCCTTACTAGTCATTCGTGAGAAGTCCACATTAATGCATCTAGAAGATTGGATGCCACCAAAAAAGTGGTTGTCATATGCTTATGGCCTTTCCATAGACGAGGGAACATAGGCTCACTGTGGTAGATCATACAATTGTCACGCACATGCTTCAAAGGCTTAGATAGGACATTTATTTTCTATATATTCTGATAAGGTTTGTTTGATCCATAACATACACAAGGTGGTACATCTAGAAGCACACCAATTTAATTCATATACCACTATTCTATCAAAGCCAAGGACATACCTCTTTTCACGTGTAAACATTCTACCTCTTGGAATCTAGATTAAAGTATAATAGAAGTCATTAGAGCCTTGTTTTGCACTTTCTTTTCTTAATGATCAAAAAAAAAAAAAAAGTCTTTTCGATTCATCGTTTATGCATTGACTTATAACTTGTCTTGTAGCCCATCCTCTCTCTCTCTCTCTCTCTCTGTCTCTCTCTCTCTCTCTCTGGGTGGTTGAATCTGACACATACCTAGGGGCCCTTTTCTCTGGCATGATCTTCATGATGAAACCAACATTACAGCCTCAACTAAGTTGGGGTAGGCCGCATTGGGCCACTTGAACATCAACGATTTCACTCTCATGTCCAAGACCCTCAAACCAAGACTCTTCTCTTTGACTCTTTGTTGGAACTAGCAAGTATGTATGGAAACCCTTATTGAGAGCCATACCTATCAAAGACAGAATTGAATCGAGTTGAGAGGCTTTAAGTTCTCATGCTTTCACGAATGATTCATAGTAAGCCTTCAGTTTCACATCATATTGTCCTACCTAAATTTGAGGCATCACCACTAAGCTCAATGCAACATTTCAAGTCATCCCGTATCTATATTGCATTCGACAATATGGGTCTTGCACTATAGGGTGACATAAGCGTCCTTGGTTGAGTTTATCCTCCTCCATGGCATTGGTGGCAGATCAGGATGCCTAGAGGTGTTCGTAGCATGTACATGCAAATGATTTTAGAGCCTAAGGCTCCACATAGACAGGCTACCTTCCTTCCAGTACATCGTTAAGGCCCCTCTATCCCTCTCATATCACGAGGAGAACCAGGTCATCCGTCGAGACGATCTAAGAATTGGTTACACCTCGTGATCTCCATGTGAAGTGCAGCTTCTACTGAGACCACTGCCTATGGATTTTAGTCGACTGCTTCACCGATTTGCCAAGATACACTTGGATCCACCTTCTCGACTGGTTGAGAAAATCAATAGGGTAGTTTTGCATGTCATCACATCGACTCCATATCGAGAATAGCCATTGGAGGGCACACCGAGAGAGAGGGTCGCATCTGCATCTTATGTGACCACTAGGAGATCGAGTCAAAGAAGCACTTTGCCTCGGGGGTTCACCTCCAAAAATTTTAGTGTACCACGTGCTTCAAAAGGAGAGGTAATTTAATCCCAAAATTTAAGAAAATTAACATAAATTCAAATTTAGAAAAAAAGCTATTAGTTTATAAGTAAATAGGGCTGGTTTTATTGGGGAAAACATTTCGTTGAGGGATTTTTAAAATACTCCTTGAATGCACGTGATACATAAGATTTCAACCCCCGAGCACTTTGCTTGCCTCTTCAGGGATGGTTTCAGACCCTTATTCAATCACTTCACCTACCGAGGCTAGAGATGCTTGGCGGCCTTGATCCATTAGGCTATCTAACATAGGAAGCGATTTCTGGGACACATACGTGAGATCAAGATACATAGCCATACTCCACTCACATTAGGAAAAAAGGCAGCTCATTTTGGGGCCTTTTAGAAGAGAGAGAAAATAGGCTCTCAACCAATCAGGAGTGGGCCAACGTAACGTTGAAAATTCAACAAAAGAAGATGAAAATAAGAAAAAGAAATAGTACTATATGTTCGTAGAAGCATGTCACATTAATGAGGTGATCTGATTTGAATCTTTAAAAAATTTATTTTCTGTGTAGAATTTGGTGATTCTGACATCGCAGACGCGTCCGGAACGGCCCAAAACCCCAAGAACGGCACTAGAAACGCTGGAATCGGACATCCGAGGCCCGGAAACGGCCAAAAAAGGCCGAAAAACGCGATTTGCAGCAAAATGCGATTTGGCACTTTTGAAATTACATCTGGAGTTTCAAAAGTGCCAAATCGCATGTTGCTGCAAATCGCGTTTTTCGACCTTTTTTGGCCGTTTCCGGGCCTCCGGATGTCCGATTCCAGCGTTTCCAGTGCTGTTCTTGGGGTTTTGTGCCGTTCCGGACGCGTCTGCGGTGTCAGAATCACCAAATTCTGCACGAAAAAGTGTTGCTCTTATATGAACATTGAATGTAAAGCATGTGAAAGAATATATTTATTCCTTTTCACACTGACATTTCTCATGCAAGTATCCATATTTTCTTGCTTTTGTAGAGAGAGAAAAGAGAAAATAGTGAATTTCTTACAGGGCCCCAAAATGAGCTCCCTTTTTTCCTAATGTAGAATCGTCACTGAGTTTTTCCAACTAGATTAGCTAGACCATGGAGTTGGTAAGTATGAGGACCTGATCTAAATATACATAATGCTCATCAGTGGATTGAGTCACAGATCACATATCGGACCTCCATGCTCATTAGACCAGAGAATGATCTACAAGAGTGAGAGTGGTCTTGTTCACCACAAGATATAGCTAGGAGACCACAAAGGGCCACATATGTCGACAGCCGCTAGCGCTCCATCATAAGTTTTATGCCACCACAACAGAACCTCACATCGACAACCTTCTCTTACAGTTGATGCCCATACTAGCTCCCATCCTCTCCGTGATCTCAAAGAGTTTTTCCCCCCTATGTGTCAATGCCATATGAACATGATTATGGGCTTTCTTTTTGTATTCGTCATGGATATTGATGCTCACTTAGTGGCTCTATGCCTTAGTTGGTTGTAAGCGAAAGCGAGAATGTCGGCTTGAGTAACGTAAACATTGGTGAGAATCCAATGCCCCAAAGACCTAAGGGTTCTTCCACAAGGTCTCGCTACTCTTCTTCGTAGTCGTTTTTGAAGGCGAAGCCTCGCTATCTCTTGATTCATTTATTTGCCCATTTGGGTAAAGAAAGAAAGGAACCCTGATCACTTGTCCATATTTTGAGTATCATAGACCCTTTGGTCTTCCAAAGACTTTAATAAACTCTCTCTCCCCCCCCCCTCTCTCTCTCTCTCTCTCCGCCCCCCCTCCCATAATAAACTTTCTATCGTATATCATTTATGATTTATATATCATAAATGAGATGCTAAACCCAATATGAAGTATATGTCATGTATGTTTAGACTAGGGGTTTCACCCCCTATATCACATGCATACAATAGAATGGTTTTAAGTAGCACTTATGTATGTATATTCTTATAACTCTAGAAGAAAATACAACCCCTTCTATTGAACAAACGTGCTGTCTTATATTTATTTTAATGAGCACCCTACACCTTTAAAAATGAGAAGTTAGCCAGAAGAGTTAGTTAAACTCCTAACTATTAGTGCACATGCTGCTCTCGTATTAATTAGGAGTTTCTTAGTGAAACATGTGGCTTGATGCACAAAGGGATCTAATATGAGAGGACCTAAAATTCAAAGCCCTACAACTCAAGTAGACCATGTCCGAAAAATGTGATAAACATGTGCGTTCAACAGAAGGGCATTTTAAAATCATGCTTTTAATTTACAAAGGGACACCATAAAAAATATTTCACAAATTTGTATAGATTAAATGGCTTTTAATCATACAATATTTACAAAAGGATATCACAAAAAATAGTTTGAATTAAAGTTACAGATTTGTATAAAAGGAGAAAAATAAACCTTGAATGCATATATCATATAGGGATTACAAATAGTGACTCCCTGAAGCTCTACAATAGGTAACTATGAAATATAGTAGTGACATCTCAAAAGGTCGTTAAGATTACCAATTTTGATATGACTAAGCTTTATACTTTCCACCACTCTTTGGTTGTGCCTCTCTCTCTCTCTCTCTCTCTCTCTCTCCCCTTCCTGTAGCCACCATCTAAAGATATATCATTTACATCAAGAATGAAGAGTTGGTTAAAGTTAGAGAAGGGTCAGTTAAATCTCCTATCCATTGTGGTGGGGTATGTCTGAGCGCATCTGCTCTTACAATGCGCATCCGCTCTTACAATGTATCTTAATACCTGAGAGCTGAAACACAAACACGAGAAGTTCTAGAAAGTTGAAGAAAGTCTTTATGGTTCTAGAGATTCATTTGAAAAGTAAGCAAGAGAACCCCAGAAGTGACATCCTCCCCTTTCAAAAAGTGCATGCTTAGCCATCCCATTTTTTCAACATTCAAAAGATGGGGGCCATGGTTAGCTAGCTTGCCACTGGCAAAATGCCCAAGGCGTAAATTTTAAATAATGCTATGCTTTTGTTGTGATAGAATAGCTGAAACTTTTGAGCTCCATTTCAAGGGTTGTACGAGTTCCATCCTAGAATTGATAGATTGAGAGTTCCATCCTAGAGTTGACAGATCAATCACCATGTTTTGGTGACCAACGAGTTTTGGTTTTTATTACAAGATCTACAAGCGACTCGGATCCATTAGAAAGAGATCATGCAAAAGAATGTTTTAATTAATGCGTAGAGCTATTGGAAATTTAGGAGCTCCATTCATTTTCAGAAAAAAAAACAACCATGGAAGACAACAGTTGGTCAATCAAACCTTAACCACCTCGAATGAACGACGTAAATCCAAAATACGACTGTGTGAGGATTGAACCCAGTGTACAGATTACATCCATCAATGAAAGACTACTTTAACAACTTGAGATGCATCGATGAGATTTCCTGGGCCACAAACATCACATGCAAGATGTAGCAGTTACACCAGCGAATTCTGGCGATTGTATTTCAATACTAACTGAAGAAATTTCGACAAGAGAAGATCAAATGTTTATTGAGATTTCCTGGGCCACAAACATCATATGCAAGATGTAGCAGTCACAGCAGTGAATTCTGGCGATTGTATTTCAATCCTCACAGAAGAAATTCACACGTAGAGAATGATTCTTTCTACCAGCTCACAACAAGAGAAGATCAAATGTTTATTGGGCTGCCTTCCGCAAGCATCAGCATTCGACCAAGCATGCAGGTATGCCAAAGTCTGTAAAGAGAGTAATTTCTTTGTATGGAAGGCAAGTCTAGTTTAGTATAGATGAGAGAACTTCTTCGAGTTTCATGCATGAATTATTGAGGAAGCTCTACAGCAATTACTATTATCGAATGCAGGAAACAAGAAATCTGTTTGTGAGACGTGAGGATGAGGATCTTGGCTTTCCGTTCACATTACGCACATCCTTCACGACACAGCATCACGTAGAAGTGTGTGTCGAATGAGCTTTCAAACAAAAACGACAGGCTTCATATATTATACTATGTCCTTGGAAAGTAAGAGATTCTGAATCATCATCAGTCAAACCCAACAAGATTCTAGCTTCATACCTCGGTTGCTGCCCTCGCTTTCACAAATTTTGAACGTCCCGCAGCAGTCAGGATCTCGTCAATCATCATCAGTTCCCGCTCAATGCTTGGCTTGCCACCGCGCTTGCTTGGCTGCCCTGTACAGATTGCAGATTTAGTGGGTTTGTGTTCGAAATGACTGTTTGCCTGCTGCTACTCGTGTCTTGTAAGAATTGGCTTGGTGCATGTCTCACGCCATCTATTGCAGCGGATGTCGTGGTAGAAAAGCACATTACGTCTTCTCTCTGGGTGGCGACAATTGCTGTGGGTGCCGAATGCACGGCCATGCCCACGATAGGACTCCCTAAATTTGTGACGAAGCATTCTGTAGAAACGGCAGCTCCTGGAGGAGGCACTGTGATTGCACTGCCAATATCATGCTCACACGAACTCTGTGCTACCGTTGCCGTGCCCCGATCTATGGCTCCAAGTATTGAAATCCCACCTGCTTGTCCGTCGTCATCACGGACAGGAATGACGTTTACGTTTGTATTCGAATGTGACGTATTGAGATAATTTCCAAACGTTACAGAAGTTGCAACTGACGAACTAGCGCCTGGAAGTGTCGTTTCCTTTTCCTGTACGTGAGAATTCACCTGACTCTCGGTCATAGTACAAGGAGGAGCTGCTGTCAAATCGTCTAACGACTCAATTAGAGTCGTCTCCATGTATACTTGATCTTGCTTGCTGGAAGTCAACATCGGGTGTCTATTGACATCGTCTGGTCTCCCTGGTTGCCCATCTGTGACTGTGTCACCCCCTTTCTGCAGGTAGACTCTTCCATTCACGATTAAGATTTTCCTCCCTGCCGTCGAAGGCTTTAAACCTTGGCACAGACTTGCTCTATGGATAAATTTCGGATTGTCAGCTTCAACTGATGTGGAAGTCGCTGTAGTCTTTATCACAGTCTCTGAGTTAGTCCCCGGAAGGGAGGTTGTAACCGCAAATTTTCCTGGGAACCAAGGGAAATGCTTTTTGGAGGAATCAAATATGACTGGCAGCTGATCAGACTGTTGAACTCCTTTCATGCCTGAATCGTGTGGGAGAATATCTACTGTTTCTGCAGCCGAGGAGCAAAATTGATGACTAAGCAAGTTGGCGGGGTGCAGACCTTGAAGTGGAGAGTACAAATCTTGCACTGTCACTGTGGACTGCAGGCTTGAACAACCTCCACTATGAAGGTCTTCCTGCAAGGGATCTCGATTGTATGGATGTCCCACCTTTATTGATGAGGACAAGGGCATAGAAACAAACTGGCCAGATTCTTGACAGTCCATTTCTGCTGGATTCATGTTTGTACTACATATTCCAATAGATGTTTTTGGGGAGTTAGCCTTTGGAAGTTTTGACCTGGATGGTTCAACAGAATTTGCTGGAACAGGAGAATGTGAAGAAGAAGAGACAGCTGTAGGACTTTCTGTACCGATTGGACCATATGTGCGAGTCTCAATTCTGGAGGCATTAGCCAAAATCAAATCTTCTGAAAAGTAATATCGACTTCTGCTTTCCTCTTGAAGCTGCTCAACAGCAGCTCTGATAGCCTGTACGGTGGCACTCTGCTTACCTGTTGTGCTCCCCTCTCCCCAACACTGAGGTGCCGGGTCACGCGTGTTGAAATCGTTGCTACTGCACTTTCTATGTAAACTGCTAGCCCTGGACATTTCTTCGTTCCTTGCTTGCAAAGAATTCTTTTTTTTTTTCTGGTGTTCCAGTGTTCTACTTCTTTTCGGCTCCCTAAACTCCTGCTCACCTACCACATCTAGAAAGTTTGGCCCTGTCATGTTCATTGGAAAGTAAACAGAATCTACAATTTTAGGGCCACTTGGGTAAACTGTGGGCAGAACCATATTTGTGTTTTTGACAGGCCCAGTTCGCCCATAAGATCCAGATGTCTTATCATGCAGGTTAATCTTTGAGCCATTGTGCCAGGAAAAAGTATTGCTGGTGGGAGGAAGAAAGGTTTCAGCACCTGTAAACTGTGAAAAAGGCAGGGTAGAAGAAAATTGCTCACCTGCTATAAAAGTAGTGTTGGTGGAGTTACGATGCAGCGACGAATGATGCCCAACCAAAGAAGGCGTCCTGCAGCTTGATGGCAGCAAGCGAGAATTAAAATTCACTTCCTGCATGGAACTTGTAGTTGGTAACGGACTTTCAGAGGGGGCCTTTGGATCATCTTCATCATCAATAATGATTATGTCTGCTGGTTGCTGTTTCCTTTCCTTGGGTCTTGCATCTGACAGCCATGATGGGAGTGTTTTGGCATTCGCTGAACTGGAGTGCTTCGGATTTGAATTAGCTGACAATAGGCCATATGAGTGACTGCCATCAGTCGCATTGTCCTCTTGCACAGCCCATGAATATCCCCTGCACCTTTGACTGTTACAAAGACTGGAATTTGAGACAGGATACCCACACTGAGAACAAATGCTTGTGCCAGTTAAGAAAGATGACTGCCTCTTCAGTTTCTCATGTTGCCAGCTGAGGTATTTGGTGCCAAAAGATGAAGAGGAACTCCTGTTCACCAATGAAGAGCTAGGTCTAGAGACTGATGGGACTGAAAAAGCACCATAGCAATCTTGTGCAAACGTATTCACGGAGGGATTTCCAGCCAGTGGGATAGGGCTTATTTGCCGTGTACTGAAAGCAGCCTTCCTGTTATTACTTGTCATAGGACCATCAGAAGCAAGCATTTGAATTGGAGCCTGTGAAAATGGATTGGAGGACATATCTGCTTGCCTACTCCCAAATACAGGTTGACCTGTTGTGCGACATTCCAGGAAGGGTGTATATGGTGCATATCGGTCTAACCTCTTGTCTGCATCAACCATTCAATATTTAGTAAAGTCTCTAATTATGAAACGTTCTAAATTTCCTGTAATACTGTAATTCTCAATGCCTTCAGAAGTTAAACCAACTACATTGATACTTCTTCCCCAATCAAGAAAATACCTGTTTGCCTTGGCACCTTCCGCGGTCGGCTTGTGTCTGATTGCAATAATGGGTTGCAGTTTTGAGTTGCATGCACCATAGGCTGTGAGAAACTTGAGTAGCTTGTACTAGCCTGGGAATGGATTTGATTGCCAACGCCTTGAGTTTGCATTTGATCAACTCCGGGTGTAAGAACCATAGTTTTGCCCATCAGTCGCAAAACAGGTTTCCCAACACCATTGAATATCGTTGGCTCAGTAGCCAATTCCCTGGTTGTAGTGGATAGCGTTGTTAATAACTTAGACTGATCTACACTGTGCCCTAGCATTCCCAGGGGTGCTAGGGAAACAGCCATTTGATCTTTTATCGCTGCTTGCATCCACCCTGGTAAGCTTGGAGGAAAACCTGCAGGCTGCATTCAACATATATGAATCTTATATAAGTCCTGGTAGGAAGGTAAGCTTGTAAGTATGAATTGCACAGCCTTTTCTAATATATTTTCTAAATACTGACCTGACTTGTTTGGGCTCCAGAGTTTGATCTGAATTCAAGATTTGTCTCTGAAGCGTGTCCTGTAGCTCGTGTATCATGGACTGGCATCTTTCTGGAAGTAGTCTCTTTAGAACCAGACATGGACACTGGGTGACTCTGCTGATCTAGCTGATGTGAAACTGGATCAGAAATTGCGAAGAGACGCTTATCATGTATTCTTGCATCAATGTCATCAAACTTAGCACGTGCTGTCTGTGCCGTGGCTTGTAAATCCTTTGCAAATTGTGAGAGCCTTTCCCTAACATCATACTTCAATGGATTTATGGGTGAATACTGCTTTGGAAGCCCTGCTGCAGTCAGCACATTCTCAGCATTTGCGAGTTCCTGGTTGCTACCGCCAGCTGCTTTGGGAATAGGAAATGAGCTGTTCAACTCCACGATTGGGAATTGTCTGGTTACATCGCATGCATTGGAGCGCTTGTGAATTGGAATAAGAGGCCTTAAGTTCCCCATGCCAGCATTTGGCAAGGTCTTCTGCTGAGGTTTCCTTGGCCACCGATTGACCTCTGTCATCCACAAAGAGAGAGGAAACCCCCCTTGCTGATGCCCAAACACACCATTGTAGTCTGTTACTGATCCGGAAAACTTAAAAGCCTCTTCTTCTTGACCTGCATTGACTCCATATAAGCTGGCCTGATTCTCTTTTATTAAAGGTCTTTCATTCACAACAACATCAGGATTAGGAGTTGTCAGTGATACTTGTTTGGTTTTTTGAAGCTCCGGACTTCTTTTAGCTGATGTTACTGGATTCTCTCCTCTGATAGGTGAAACGACATGATTCAAGGACCTAGACTGAAAGCTACAGTCCAAAGAATGTAAAGGAGAATTTAGTAAAGAAGTCGAACGCCGTTGTGGTGAATTTGCATCAAAACTGACAGGCCCAACTATACTTCTCCCTTTTTTATTAGGATCGTCTTTAGAAGTCAGGGACACTGCAGTTATTGGGATTAAGGACCCTTCTTCCAGTCTGTTTCGATCTATGCTTGGAGATTTTACATTTTCTCCAGAAACAGGCTCCGCTGTGGAAGCACCAGCTTGTTGGTCAGACTTCTCCGATGATCTGCCATCCAAGTCTTTACCAACTTGACAGCTAACAGTGAATTCTAATGAAGTATCCTTTGCATGAGCCTTATCAACAATCTTATCTTTCTGGTTGACTCCATAAGCTGTGCTTGATACATTCTGAACCGTGGTCAGGAAAAATTTATTACTAGGAGAAGTGGCTTGCAGAGATACTTTCTGAGGCAGTTGGTAGATTGCCCTTGGACTTGACATAGGTTCCTTTCCGATGGGAGAAACTTTCTTTGCTGGGATTTGAAATGGAGCATTTGTTTCAGATGGTGTCACAACTGATGGATCAGCAACAGATTTTCCAGCGACATTTGGGTTAAGACAATTCCATTCTTCAGGTTCTCCTTCCAAATAGTTGAAGCTCTCCCAATGTTGATTATTTGGACTGCGTTCTTCTCGAGTATCATGAAGTACTATCAATGGGGTAGAATCCATTACTTCAGAATCCTGTTGTTCATTTTGAGCTATAGGCTCTGTCACTGACATAGGACCATCGCTTTTTCTGTAGGGAATATCTGCATCCCTAGGCACTGTTGGGGTGCTCCAAGTTGGCGTACTACTGGATGATGTCTTTTGCTGAGAGGAAAATGGTGAGCGGTTGAAATCCAGGGAAATCCTCTCAAACCCTAGGGGTTGTATGTGCGACTGACCAGGTCTTTCATTGAAAATAAGTCCACTATCCTGCCAAAACAAGTATTGCATACGAATACTACGTCAAGTATTTGACAGAAAGCATTCACATTTTCTCATTATCTATATTGCACGATGTGAACATGAGCAACTCAACTACGAATACAAATAATACCAGAAATATGCCCATCTACAATAATACAAGAAACATTATGATTTAAAACAAGAAATACAAGCATGTTAGGCCCTACAGGCCAATTAATTTGCTTACAGGTCTCCTTGCAAACGTTTTTGTATTGACAGAAGATGCTAGAGCTTTTAATCAAAAAAGTGTTCTTACAATTGTTAGAAGAATGTATAGCCTCTTCTTGAAGTAAATGATTTCACATAAAGCTGGCATCCCTTGAGTGTGTCTCTTCTCATCAATGTACTGGGCTTTTGCAAACATTACTACCAAAATGGCACGGGCATCAACTATCTAAGCCCTTGCGAAATATTGTTTTTCAGTTTACTAGAGTTAATTTGTCCACTATAATGCGTATTGATTATTTAGTTTCTCTCTGTACACATTCTTTAGAATTTCCGAGAGAGAGACAACCAAGGAGTGCATCAAATCCGCACGAGAAATATACAAGGAAACAACATGTTGAAACTTGGCATTCACCAGTTTGTAAGGTATGGAAACAAAATTACTGATTTGCAGAGGATAATACTTGGAAGAGAGGACGAGGGAGATCCATCATCATATTTTTCTTGTCATAGCAAGCATGTCAATGATGAGAGGCATCTTCTTAGCCACTGTATGCATGCTTGTCCTTTTAGTTCCATCAATGCTCAAGGGAGCTGCAAATGCTCATGTAGAATGAAAGGATTGTCTCTAATTTTCTAGAGAAAAGAATTTTCTGCTAGAAAAGTTTGGAAAAATGATATAGATCAGCTATCCATAGGACCGCTTCACCAATCAGAAAGGACATCTGGCTTTCTGTTTCTCGGGATCACAGCTCACTGCCAAGAGTATCCCGGAATCAAGCGCCAACAACCAGGGTGGAGGACTATATAACTAGCGGATCCCTTGGTTCATGCAAATGTAGAAAGTACATACATGCTATTTCCTAGACCCCTCCGTAACCTACTCCCAAATGGCTGGCATGGTATAGATGATGTCATGCAATATGTTCACAAGTATGCTGGAAGCCGATGACTGGGGCTGAAGCATGCTACCCATATACTCCAAGCGATGTATTGCCATAGCCACAAGCTGAAGATAAAGACAGCTTCGATCTTCCCCTTCTGCCTCTGAAGAGTTGTTATTAGCAAACAAGCAATATAAGTAATGCAATATGCTATGTCGAAGTTGTCTTATAATGGTGAGACATTTCTTCTAGTTATACCCTCTAAAAGACAATGCATGGAGTACAACAAGATTGTCGTCTCCCATTTCTGAGTTCACACACAAATAAATGGGAGCAGCTAATCCAAAAGGGCGACTACTTATAACTCCCTATTCTCTAAAACCCAAACAGATTGACTAGGTGTATAGTTGAGTGGGACAGCAAATGAGCATGGGCCCTAATGCAGCTATGCCCAATGCTTACAATAGTGTGAAGGAAAGAAGAAGACCCAAGAAAACAAGAAAGAAATATTTATTTGCTGAATGAAGGCCTAAAAGATCTCTGGCATCATGAAAGGCCATCCCTTTAGAGAAATATGATGTGCATCATGTTTAGTACAAAATCCATGGCCCCTACTCCTCACAAAATCTTATGTGACTAGAACGTTGTATAGAAATTACAAAGAGACTAGAACGTCACACTAGGGCGCGTGTATTTCTTTGCATTCCCTACAAACTAAGAGTCCTTCCCTTCCCTGTAAAGTGCATACTTCCTTAGCCTCAGTAACTTTCAAAATCACTCCTATCCAAATGCTTGTACCTTTCACCTCTCTCTGATGGAGAAGATCAATTTTTCCTTTCGATAATTTCTATAAATGCATTTTCCATGGGACTACCTTATCACAGGCTCTTGTGGTGGCTAGTATGGCATACCTAACATTCTCAAAAGGCTTAAAGAAATCTTCTTTGACATAGAAATGATCACTTACTACCATTTGACTTGCAATGTTGTTTCTTAGAATACGTCACAAACCCCATCAGTCTTAATAAGGTTAGAACAAAGCCAATTCATCCTTCTTTTAAAAAAAAACTTAGAAAATTTCGCAAACCCCGTCAGTCTTAGCAAGGTTACTAAATAATGCCAGTTCATCCTTAGTTGCAATATCCAATACTTGGGAACATTCACTAACATCCTTGTTTCCATACTGCCAAGCATGTACGCATTCTAGAGAGAAAATATTCACATTTCTTTGGTATGTAGATTTGCATACTATGCAAGAATGGTTCTTGATAGGAGAGATATTTGATTAAGATCTTCGAAATACCGAAGGGTCTATGAGATTGAAAGAATGAAATATAATAAGAAAAACTTGAAGGGTGGGGCCACTAATCAAGCATCCATCCCCAAGACAAATACTAATATTTGAAATCCAAGGGAGAAAAAGATAGATATAAAATGTGACGTCACTATGAAGGCCCTTTGTATGCTTTATGAGCCCACTAAATTCACTGCTCAGCTTAGAATGGATGGAAGGGTCTCAATTGATAGAGGCTTTGGCAAAGGTCAGTATCATTGGGACATAATACCCTTAATCGAGCAAGGGAACAATGAATGCCTAGTGCATCCAACAACACTATCTGAGATTAAGAGTAGTGTTCAAAGGATGCCAAGTGCATGTTTATGTTGCCTCAAACTATGTAGGATCATTTATACGTGATGAGTGAGACAAGCACTATGAGCCTTCCAAGGACCCAATTGACAATCTAAGTGTCTTAGGAGCATATAGATGACCTACCATTGGCATACTCCAACCATTAGGAGAGAATTGGGGTTTGGCCCTCCTTAGTGAAAGATTAATTTTCATAACCCAATCCTATGTGGAGGGGTCATAATGGAGGTTAAGGTGGTTTCGGTAGATTGTACAAGGTTTCAGAAACCATTATGATGGAGAGGCAAAACGTTGCAATAGGTTATATAGAACGTGGCAGAGAGAATTTGTACTATTGGCTAATTGGGCCAGTGGTAAGAGGGAGGGTCCTTGGCAAAAGGTCATGAGTTCAAGTCTTGCTGCGTGCCAAAATGGGCATTCACATTTTAGTGGGTGTGTCCCTTCCCTAAATGACGCCTATAGTTTGCATGGACACGTGATAAGCATGCATGCGACACAGCCTTCCTGTCCTCGGCAGCTTGCCCCAGCGCCGTGCCAACCTTTTTGACTTTTGGGGGTGCCTTGAATGCACCTCCTTCCTCCCTTTTTCAAACTTGGGACACATGGTAGGTTTCTAACTTTATCTCATGATCTTTACAGTGTCCTATTTATGTGGCCTTCTTTGGAAGCTTCTTGTTGCTCTATTGCTTGTGTCATAGGTCGATCCCCATACCTAGTCACCTCGTGGAGAAATTGGGATCTATATTGTGGATCCTTGTCGTCAGTGATTTGCTTGGTGTTCACGAAGCACAATCGAACAAACAAAGGTAGCAGCCTCTAATCTCATAGTATATGGGGCAATGCAGTTCATTACTTGATTTCGATCAGGCCCACCTCATGCATATATCATGCAGGTACATCTTGCACATAATGTTAGCCCTTAGTGGTTTGTAAGGATGGATCATTGAGCATGCCTCTATCTCATTCCTATGAAAAGAGTTAGAGTTGCCTTATGGTAATCCTGGGTATGTATGGAAGGCGGATTTACAAGTAACTCAATGCAAGATGGAATCTCTCCTTAGGTAGATGAAGGAAGTGATCGTTTTAAAAGAAAGCCAGGTAGTGGGGAGGTGATCCATAGACATACTATGCATGTTCCCATGAGAGAGAGAGAGAGGATATGATTTTATTGAAGTCGTCTTGAGACCCTTAAGGATCTATGGGACTAGTGATCACTGTCAACAAATAGTGTGATCTTTTACGTCCGATTAAATAAAATACTATAGACTATTTAGTTAGTACTTGTTGGGCTAGTTTGTGTGCTAGCGTGCTTTGTTTCATTGTTCCAAAACTTCTTTCAGATAGTTTCCTAGCTTTGTAGGTGGCTGCTCCAATAGATCTTTCATGCTGCCTCTGTTGTCATCACATCTTTTTCTAATGTGTGCATAGGCCCAGCATCTTAGGGGTACATGTTGCTCATTTTTTCACCTCTCCTATGGGGAAGATTTTGCACATTCTTTCTTATCTTGGGACCTTGCGTCTTGCCCACCTTCCCTTCTCCACTTCTAGATCATGTAAATTGGTTCTCATTTTGCATATTAGATGCCTTTTCAACATGGATATGTCTTCCCCAAGGTATTTTTGAATCCCATAGCTATCCATTGGATTAATTTTCTGCTTATAGAACTGCATTTTTGCCCTTGGGTCTTGCCATAGTTTGAGCCATAGTTTATGTAGCATCTTCTGTGTCACTAGCTATTTGATCTCACATGCATCCTTTGGTATATCAGCAACTGTTATACCTCATAATCCCATCCATTCATCCCTTCTCGCTGCCATCTAGTGGTTTGCATCTTTCAATGCCTTGTGAGATATCGTGTTGGCATCCACCTTCTCAACGTTGTTGAGATAAACCAAGAATTGGCATAACGCTTCCCACTCAAGAGGTATCATGCATGTCTCAGCTAGTAGGATCGTGTAGGGTATCAGACGTTTAACTCACAATTCCAATATGAGGAATCTTTTATGTAAAGTTTCTATTCTGTTCCAACAGGTCCTCGAGAGCCCAAGAGCCCATGTGGGACACCCACAAAGTATCACTGTTTGTACAAGCATTGTGTATAGAAATTTTCTCATTTCCCAATTCCAAGGGTGGGATTTCCTACACGTATTTTGGAAGCTATATAAATCTTTCAAACTTCCCAAGATTCTTTTTTGTACACATGCACTCCACTTGTAGTTGTTAGTAAATTCCATCCCTAGATATTTATATGAGTTGGCTATTTCCCAAGGCTCCCCTTTTTCTATGTTGGCTTCCATAGTGAGTGTCTATAGAAGCTTCCAATGCATTTATATGCGCTTGTAATTTCTACTTACTCTTTGTGAAGAAGACTACATGGTCTGCATAAATCAGCAGTAGAACACATCTTGCACTTTGAATACCTTCTCTGCTGAGTATTCTCATCCATTCTTCTAGGTCACCAATAAAAATACCAAAAAGAGTTGGTGAGAAGGGACATCCCTAATTGACTCTTACGTCACTGCTTATGACCAATTTCCCTTTTGAGCACAATCCATCACAGGTGGTTGTGCAAGCTCAGCTAATACTCTCTCATATAGACTATATGTAGCCTCTCTAAGTGTGTGAGGGACTTTGAGTTTTTCCAGTCTTTCCCATAATTTCTTGCATAGAATTGTGTTGAAGGCTTTCTTGAAATTGAGAGAGAGAGAGAGAAAGAAAGAAAGAAAGAAAGTTTATTAAAGTCTTCCGGAGACCGTGAAGGTCTATGAGACTAAAGATAACTGATACAATGAGCATAACGGTGGCGGTCTCAAAATGGGCCAGCCAACCGTTTCTACAAAAAAGAGGTTATGAAGGACGGTGTGTCTAGTCCTGATACAAAAAATATGTGTCTACCTCCAGATGATACAAAAAAGAAGGGGGGGGCACCCAAAAGAGAGAAAGAGAGAGAGAGGGAGAGAGTTTATTAGGTTATCAAAGTACAATGAAGAATCAAACACAAGATCATGAAGGACCCGATGAGATAGTGGTAGCATAAAGTCAAAGATAGAGTGTTGTCGACCATCCGTGGATGTCACGTGGTGTGGGTCTCCTAGCAAAGCAAGAGGTTGTAAACACACGTGGTGGCAAGGACCAGAAATGAGTTCTTAAGATAGAACCTACAGAAGAGGCTTGAAAAGTTGAAAAAAGCTATACTACTTGCTGAGCAAATATAGGTTGTAATTATACAGCAGTATCAGAAAACGTATCTAGGGGACGTCCCAATGCTGAAAACATTTCTAGCTCAGGAAGGCCTGCAAAATCGGAGAAGAGAGACAAGGTTGAAAGGAGCTTCCATTTTGGATTCAGAAAAAAAATTATGAAGTGTGAAGGATTAGCATAAAATACCTATTAAAGATAAGGGTATTTCAATTATCCTTTGAAATACACATGCTTCCTTGGTTGAATCTGGAGGGTGGTGTCCTAAATCAAATCAAGAGGGCTGGCCCGACAAAGCTCATCAACATCATATATGTAGCAGCTACAGCTGTGGTCACAGGGTTTTTTCTGGCTGTAAATTGCTTCCAAAATCTGTACCGATCCATGCATAATTGGCATGTAGAGTGCAAAGACACTAAACCTGCTTGGAAAATGGCAACAGCAAGGGAAAAATCTCCCAAAAAAATGAATCCAAAGACAATGGTATGGACAAAGAAGAGGAGAGCCATGAAGAAAAGCAGATGAGCAGCTTTAGATGACCCAAAAAAACTGTTTGGAAAGCTTTATGCAAAGGAATTACAGAAAGGTAAGCAAGTTTGAAGGGCAAGGTAGAGATTTTTTAAAGACGTTTATGAGAAATTTGGAGTAGAAGAGATAAAAACAAAATTTCCTCATTAAAGCAAAAGAGAAATCATAATGAAAGAGGACATCAAGAATTGGCTGGGGAAATTAGTCAATCGGAAAACACGGGTACATAGGATAAATTGGAATTTGGCAGAGATGTCAGAATCGAGAGGGAGAAACGAAATAATACTCTCATAAAGATAACAAAGAAGGCAATACACAACGGTCTCCCATGGAAGTGGCAAACTAACTGAAGAACTATGATGCAAAAAATTACCAAAAACTCGTGTGGTGAGAACATGCCAAATTTTATTGCAGAGTTCCAGGACTGAGAATAGACAGACATATTAAATTAATCATCATCATGCAGGCTTCTGTAGTAGTGGAAGAGGCAAACCATAGAAAGTATGGATTCCAGTCTATTACATTCATCGTAAGTGCCTTTCCATCTACTAATTTACTATGAAGAAACTATCAAAAGAACAAATAACTACATTGTAAATTATGTATTACTGTGAAGAAATATATCCTGATGTCCCCTGAAAATTGTGCCTTTACACATATGGAAACCACAGAACAAAATTGCACACTTAAGCTTCCTCTTTATTCCAGCTTATGCTGTTCCTCTATATCCTCGCCCTCATCCTTCCTTCCAGTACTACCATGCCATTTCCTTACATGACTGCCTTCATTTTTGCCCACATTCACTCCTACTATCACCAGCTTGTGCTTCGTTCCCTTTTCTTTTTTGTTCCTGTTTCTCCTTCACACTACCTCCTTTCCTCTTTTTTTGCTTTTTGTACACATGTCCATGAACATGCACACATGTCTATGTGGCCATGCTCCTAACAGAAGCGTCAAAAGAGTGGCCATCTGGACGTTGCATTAACAACAAGAGAAAGAAGGTAAACTAATATAGGCCCCCTTTGTTAACTCAATCGCAGTAACTTCTGATCAGACATGCCAAATTGTATGGTTGCAGTACATTTTGGTCAATGTTATCTCACAATTTTTCCTAGTTATCCCAAAGAAAGGTTCTACTTATTCTTTTTTTGAGTACTACCAGTACAAAAGAGTACATATTACAATCCTTGTCTGAATCCTTTCCTTGAAAAATATCTTCTAGCATCTTTTCCAATATACTTCTTCGAGTTGTTTAGGCCAATAGATAAAAGATTGCAAACCCCATGCTAGCCTTCTTTCAAGTACATGCATCCTTTGAAGAATCCTAACATTGCACCAAGTAGGCCTCTTGACTATCTTTCAAGCTTCAGTCTTTAGACAGCCGCTGTTTTTCAAAATCACCCTCTCCAAAAAATGCTTAGAAATTTGCAAAAATCACCTGCAAACCTTGTTTTAACTTACTCTAGGACAAGGCTGCTGACAGTCGTACTTAAAAATAAGAAAAATGACAGTGCTACTTGACCTCAGAATCTCTCTCTGTGTTCAAAAAGAATGGGCAAGTTTTGAAGGCCATCATCTGTTTGTAGGTTATCTCACAGATGAGCTATTTACCGAGAGAGAGAGAGAGAGAGGAAAAGAGAGAGAGAGAGAGAGAGATTGTTTGTCGGTCTTGAGACAGAAAGTCCTCAATAAGAAACCTTTTCCCTATCAGGTCCTCCACTCTTTCCACAATAACTACATTTCTATTGTGTACTTGTCTCAGACTTTTGCCTCCCTCCTCTAATGCATTGCCTTTCTACAGGGAAAGAATTGTGTTTTGCAAGCTGTTGGCTATCCTCTACTTTCTTTTTGTTTTTAGATGATTTGCTTTGAGCTTATTCATGCTTCCATCTCCAAGCCAGTTGGAAAAGATATTGGATTCCAGCCAATACAAATCATTCATACGTGTGTATCTTGTCAAATACCAGAAACATCAATGCAGTAGATGTTAAACGATTCCATGAAGTATCATTTGAAAATATGTCCACTCTGCAGGTATATCAATGTGGGCTATGCATGGCTAGCAAGCTGTCCATGATCACACTAATGTCCAAAACCTCAACGTACAGGGGTGTGCGTGTGTGTGTGTGTGTGAGAGCGAGAGAGAGAGAGAGAGAGAGAGAGAGAGAGCAGGATCTATCTTGCTTGATGCAGGCTTTATCTTTATATGGATTAGTGGCTGGTCTTTATGTAAATTTTCAGAAATCTAAGTTACTGCCATTGCATTCAAAAGAGTGGCATACTCTTTTATGGCCAGGGAAAATGGTTCCACCCAATCATTGGTGGTCGCCAAGATGCTGACTGGATATTAACAAAACTGAAAAAAAAGCTTGAATATTGGAAGCGGGCAACATGGCCTTTACATGTCACGTTACGAATTGTTCAATATATTCTGGTGGCTTTTATCAGTTCTGCTTGCCTCTGATAATGTTCAGGAAGGCAGAACTTTCTTCTTTTATGTCCACTGTTCTGGAAACTTTTTGGCGTTCAAAACATGGCAAGAAAAGTTTGAGAATACTCTCGTTACAGCATCTCTATTCTCCAAAAATACATGGGGTGTTGAATATCCTTAACGTTCACATTGTGGATATTCTTGCCCGCAAGGGGAAAATGATGCTACAGTTCTTACAGGGCTCTTAGGCTTAGACTGCTATGATACACCATTATCTTTTGCAGCTCACCACTCCTGCTTTTGGATATTGGCAGCCTACACAATGGGACTTTATTTTGGGTTGTGTTGATGGCAGGATCAAAGGCTTGCCTTTGGTCTGTCATATGTTATTGGATTGGAAGCATGTCCTCTCTCATTTGGAATGGCATGGTCAGGATTCTTTGCAGGGAAACTCTCTCAAAGCAGAGAGCATACATTGGTCCAAGGCTTCTGCCCCTCTGTTGGCAGTGCAGGAACCAAGACACTCATATTTCCTTAGCTTGAAAGGGATCCACTCAGTTGCAAATGTCATTCATAATGATAGAATTCCCCTTTCTTTTCCTTTCGCTGCTGCAAAATTTGGTCTTGGTATGCATTATAGATTCATGTGGCAAACTATTACTCGAATGCTCCAGCCTTTTCAGTTCATTCCGCCATTAGAGCTTGAGGACTGTCTTCAAGACTAGACTGTTTCTCTCCATGGTCATCCTGTCGCCCTTTGAGGCTGTCACATATTACTGTCTCTTCTTTATATAAAGTGCTTTTGCCTCCTCCATGGGCTTCTCAGAAGGCGAATCAGCCTTGGCGAATGAATCGCACTGAAAAGTGGTGGCGGAGGAGATTGAGACAGATTTGGAATTCAAAAATTCCACTCCGACAACAGGTCTTCTTGTGGCGAGCCTTGTTGGGAGTTCTTCCATCTGGGCAACTTTTGGCACACAAGAATATTGCTCCGGCTGTTTGGCTCCACGGGATTCTGTGCCTCATCTTCTTTGGCATTGCTCTCATACTCGTGATTTTGTAAGCTTCCTGGGGCAGCGTTTGCGAACTCGATTTCCAACTGCTACCTTTGGAAAGTTCTTATGGGTCTTCGGGATACACCCACCTAGACAGGATTTTGATTTAATTTTTGTTTGGGTTCGCTACAGGGCACTCTAGACTCTATACAAACTAAGTACATAGATCATGATGTGTATCTATCTTATATTGAGATCTTCTCATGATGTATTTTCCCGCATCCCATCTTGGGATATTGATTTTGTAATATAAAGCAGCAAAATTGTCAACAAAAAAAAAAAGTGAGAGAGAGAGAGAGAAAGATTTAATAACGTCTGTAAAAGGCCAAAAAGCTTTCCAGTGCAATTGCATGTAAATATGTGAACTAGCTAGAATAGAAAATGATGATATAATGAAGAAAGGATATCTTATAAGGTGATGAAATGCAATGATTATGCCATTAATTACGATTTTAATGCGAATGACATCCAAAAGCTAAGATATTTCCAATGAATCGGAAAGCTCTCAATTCACATTTATCACAGCACTCACATTTTGCAGATATCATAACTATGTCTACATCATCCTTTCAAAACCCCATTCCTTTATATGTGATCAATTTATTCAAGGACCAAAAAATTAGGTTGATGGGCTTTAACGAGTCTATTTTTTCCTATATACTTACGATAGATTTCCAAATTCTACCTGGGTGGGTTCATTGAAAATAAGAAAACACAATGTCTATGGGAAGGGATTTATATTCTCCTCTCGTGACTGGGCAATGTCATGCCTATGGGGTTTTAGTAGAGAACCCTTTATGTGTGTGTTGAAGGCATAACATTAAAATCCCTACTTACATTTGGATCCCGGATCCCTTCTTCTTGTGAAATTTGGGTATAGTGACCCCCTTAAAGAGCGCTTTTGGAAAGCACGTTCTAGGGATAGATACTTTTGGATGCACATTGTAAGGCCTATCTTGTGCTTACTGGATTTATGGAATTTAGGTGCCTACCTTCTTTTGTATGGAAGTGTTTAGAAGCATGCGAACAATTTTGTATGCTTATTTGCCATATTTTCTTCGCATGCCTTCGGATGCCTCACTATATGGAAATATCCAATATCACCCTATCTACATATGGTTTTTCAAACTTTTTTGCACAAGTAACTCTTTAATTTATCCATTGCAGCTATCAAGACCCTTCTTACATAAGTTAATAATCATTTTTCCTACTCAAACTCTACTAATCTCACACTGACTTGCAGTGTTCACAATGGCGACCAAAAGTGAACCACCACCAGCCCGGTCTCCTCAAAAAGTATACAAGAGACATTGTATTCTTTCTTAGATGTACCGGCTTTGAATGATATGTAAGGGAGCCTTGAATAGCCAAAGCTAGCATTCTACCAACAATCTACCAAAATATGCATGTGTCTCCTAAAATGTCGATGAGTCTTAGAGCTACATGAACTCTATGAATTTGAAGTATCATACTTACTTTACAATGTGAAATGTGCCTAAGAGAATTTTAATATATACATCTTTTTCTAGCTTGCCTACATGTTAATGTGTCAAAGGGTATGTAAGTATTTCTTATTAGCAATCGATTTATCTAATGATATGACATTGAACCCTTCCACCCTATTGCATATACGTGATCATTTTTTATACTAATGTTTTACAAGAATTGCAAAGAAAAGACAAATTATGATAGAAACTAGGGTACAAGAATCTTTAATAACAAGGAACTAACAAAAGTAAACATATTTTTATAAGAAACAACTCCCAAACCAAGACTTCTAGATTCCACTTGACGATAATTGTTGAAGACCCCTCTTGTTGTGAAGGAAGCACTATAAACTCACAGCCTAGAAAAGTGGCTCTGATACCACATGTTGCAAATCATGGAGGATAGAGAGAAGAATACACGAGATCACACATGGGAAGAACTTGGATGACACTAAATCCAAGGATGCATCTCTTACAGCTCATTCTTGCAATATACTCCATCTGTAATAAGCTCTTTAGCATCACATTATTGCGATGTCACATCAAGATGGCACTAGCCCATAGAAAGGAGCATTTTCGTTGTTCTACCTCAAATACCTCTCATCCACAAAGATTTGGAAACACCGATTCGAGGCCTTTTTGAGACCCTAAATCTCCCAAATTATTCTTTATATACTGACTCTTCATAACATACATCCAATTGTAAATTTGGTCCTAAATAGCATGTAGTTTTACTTTTAACCCACCAACTCAAGAGATACATCATCCTCAACCATTGGAGACCCACCTTGCATACCAACTTGTCCTTTAGATCTTGAAAAGCTTATAATTATGTACCCAAATTAGAATATTTGATGATTGCCTCATAATAATCTTAGGCATGTTTCATTAACCATGTTTCTCTTAAATATCAGTTTACTGACGACACTTGCTTTATGAAAATCAATTATACAACCTTGTTCAATACATCTTGTCTTTGAGGGTGTATGGAGCAGTCCATGGAGCTAAAGTTTCCCAATCTATGATAGTGTATTATAATGCAAATATTTTTCCACTCCCAAGTTTTGGGTTGGCTTTTAAAATCAAATGTTTAAATAGAAACAAAAAATAGAACTCTAACTTTCAAGAATCCTCGTTACAAAGAAGTTTCCTTTCCACCTATAATCTCAAAGCTTCATCCATTTCCATAATTCTTGTTTCAAAATTAGTTAGTGCCTCTTTCTATTGCTTGATCTAGACCAACCTCATTATCAAATATTTCTAGTATCTTTTACATTCACTTCATCTCCAGAATGTTAGAACATACAAGCCTGAATGCTAATATTACTTCTTGCATCATTGACAAATCAAAATATTGTTGACAAGCCTTTCCTATTGCAATTATGCACAAAGATGCTCACCTTCAATATTTCACTACATGATAAGGAAACACTAGTCCAACATAAAGAATCTGACCTTTACATTTTACATGTATGAGAGCCAAAATAGAAGCAATAAGAAAGACGTTTGAAACAAAACAAGAAAATAGCCAAAATTGTAAGGTGAAAAGATTTGATGCACCTTCTCAAAGGGGCGGTGGGATTGGATTTGGGGGGAGGTTTCATCTTTTAAAAAGATATGACTATCACATGCATTCCACAAAACAATGTTTTTAAATCATGTTCTTAACATAAATATATTTACATAGAGTGTTGGGAGAAGTCCAAAAAGCAGAAAAGTGAGAGATCTATGTAGTAAAAGGGTGTCTTTTTAATCATACAATACTCACAAATAAAGAAGTTATGAATAGGCCTTGAACACACAATACATAGGGTTTGCTTGTACAAACTATGTGTGTGTGTGTGTGTGTGTGTGTGTGCGTATTGGTGCCATTATGATTGTGATTATGAACTTTTCATTCTTTTTGTACCCATCATGGGTCTTAGCTGCTTCACAACTCATAACATTGTATCAGGTTTTTCTAGTCTCATAGACCCTTTGGTCTTTTGAAGACTTTTAATATACTCTCTCTCTCTCTCTCTCTCTCTCTCCCCCCCACTCCGGTTCCCGTACACATATGTTTACACATACTTATGCTTACCTATATTGTCTTTATAAGAACTAAGGAAAATCTTAAAGTAGCTCTTGCCCCAATAAAACATGTTTCAACAAGACAATGGGTGCAGCCATAACTTTAAATAGCTTTTAGTTGTAAAAGTTCAACATGCTGAAATCTAGGATCCATAGGCAAGCAAATAAGGTTTTGGATGTTGCCTTGTAAAGATTTCCATCTAGGATTTGTAGTGATTCTTTGCTAAAGGTTCAACTCTTTGAAATATACTTCCATCATAGCCTATTTTAGCTCTAGGTCAACATTTGTACATGAGAATGAAAACTCCTGGAGGAAGTTTCATTTTGAGTTATGTTGATTGAATCAAGAATGGCATATGCTATAGGAATCCTCCTAAGTGGAGCATCATACCATATATAAGGGCCTTCTCCACTACCAAGTTTGCACAAGTGAAAGCGGCATTAATCTTTGTAGCTCTTCAAAGCAATCTTAAAACCATTACTAAATAAGGCTATGCAAGGTGTGATAGGGGAAAAGTAAATGCATCATAGCATTTACATTAGGTTAAAATATTGTAGTTCTTTATATCTATATCCAAAGGCAAGGAAACCATTGAAAAGTATCATACCTAAGTGTATAATCATCTATAAATATCTTAAATGTTCACAGATGGATTTAGATAAATACATTTTGTTTATGGAGACTCAAAATTCTCAAGAATCCATTAGGGGGAATTTAGAACTTTAGAAAGCATGATTATCTTCTAACATCAACTACATGTCAACCTTGACAATCACAACCCTAGTTTAGTTAAAAGGATGGGGGGCATCAGTCTTCTAATAGGCTCTGTAGTTTTCATCAAGTTAACTTTGATGGGAATTACAATTATCATGATCAAGGGGGTGGACAACATTTCATTTCTCATGTTTATCTTTGTGTCTTAGGGAATGTATAAGTTTTGGTGATTTCCTAAGTACATATGTGCACATTATAATTGGGCCTTTGCTCGAAAGGAAAGTCCGAACAAGAAAGCTGCCATTTAAAACTCTTATCTATTGATTGATTTATAAAATTCACTAAAAACCATTTTGTGTTCTTGAAGAACTATTGATTACTTATCTCCATAATGCAACTGAAATGAAAAGATGCCAATACAAAGACTTGGAATTGTATACATGTACATTATGTACATCCAACCAAAGCACACTTTACTCTACCAAACCACCAGGTTGGAAAGCTAGCATGAATCCTTTTTCCCCGAGGAGTTCACTAAGCAATATGTAAGACACGACATGAGTTCAACAAAAGGGGTTCTATTTCCTTTTGGAATCATAGATAATGTACTTTACAACCCCTTATGTTGTATGCATTGATGTAGAGTATTTTACATAGTGAATGCCTTGGGCTTTGTTTAAAGGCAGAGGCTCCACTTGAAGTTTGAATGTAATCATTCGCATGCTCCCAACAATAGCCATGTATGTGTTGCCCATGTTGCAACCCTTAGCTAATCATTGTCAAAGTGTTGCAATTCAAATACATGCCTTATGTCTATATACAAGGGATACAACAATGCAATCATGGAGACCTCTAGGGATAAATGGGATGCCTCTAACATCTACCAACCTTTGTTGGAAATAAAACTAACCTCTTCCTTTTGCATAGCATACATGGAATTAAACTAGAAAAAAAGAATATCTCCCACTCTTGGAGTATTATTAAGATATTAAAAACTTGAGCTAATGAATGTGAGTAGATTCTTTCTTATGAGGATTTTGTTAGCAATCACAACCATCCTTTTTCCTAAGAAGGTATAAATTACCTCACTATGAAAAATCTAGTACAATTGTTTCATGACAACTAACTCACTGGAATGCATGAAGATAAAGTCTTCAAGCACTCCACTTATAACACAAAGGATATGGATTTAAAATTTCAAAGATAGAAAAGTTTGTCATGCTCAAGCTTAAAAAGATTTTATTGATTATCCCAGTACATGTATGAAGGTGAGCATGTGGCTTAGCAACTAGAGATGTATTAATATAGTTTCTTTTCCCCTAGATATGGCATAATGTAATATCCAAATGTATCACTAGGCATGGAGCCTAGAGTGTTGTGTAAGGAAATAGAGATAGGAAGTCTAAAAATAGTGATGTGTTCAATGAATCTCGGTAATTCTAAATATAGCAATGCCTTTTCATGACTTTAGTAGCATATCTATGATATTAGAAACATCGTCATTTTGCAAGCTTTAGCTAGCCGATGGCAGATTGAATATGCAAGAGATGCTCAGCTCCCTCAAGGTCAAGTTTACTTCTGAAACTTAGTGCAAAGGAAAATGCTTTTTTCCATCACAATATCTCGAGAAGCAAGGGGGCCAGAGGGGGGGGGGGGTCAAATTTTCTACTATGAGGTTACTTTAGGAACCATGTGTAAGTAGGAGTGCTTTTTTTTTTTTTCAAAAAATAAGTAGGAGTGCTTTTAACATTTGAGTGTGAATGTCTTCCAATACACTTAACTTCTTGCCCACAGTTGTAATACTATTAATGACACTACGAGTTGTGCATATATCATGTCAGAGACTAGAGGGTTTCATATGCTCTACACATAGTCTATATTAATCAAGTATTTTAATACTTCTAGTCTTCTTATATCCCGATGCTTTTAATAGATCCCTATGCTACATTCATGTACTAATGAATCAACCAACTAAGATTCAATGGGCACATTACTTCAAGGCATGACACCACTATATTTCTTCATTTGGGAAATAGAGTTTTATTATCGTTTGTGCAACATAATAGTAACTTCACATCAAAAGAGCCAACAATCATCATCGTTGTCAAGGTTTGTCTTAATGTAGTCAATTTCAAGAGTATTGATGCAACACTCCATACTAAATATTGCATAATCCCTTTTAAGGTATCATTCTTATTAAGATTGCATATATAAGCTTGCCCAAGAGAGCAGTGCACATTTTGTCGCTACCGAGTATTGACCTTGATCGTCATGGGAATGATCCACAATTGGTATTGTAACTATTTCTTCATTTTGATTACTCTCTGCTCTTGATGTCATCCTTATGATCAATCCCCTATTACACAGTGCACTTCTCCTACTCGTTGTTGTATTCTCCTCCTTGGACGAGCATCAACTCCCACTTATACTTTTCTTACCTTTACTCCTCATCTTTTGATAAAGAAAACCATTTAAAAGCTAAACACAATGATAATCAAATATCATAGCAATATTAGCTTAGATTTTTTTTTAAAATCTTTAATCCAAGGAAAAATGCATTAGATGTGGGGTACCTTCATTGCTTGATTAAGTTTCATGCTTAAAAAACCTTTCCAAATGTAAATACAAACTGATATGAACATTTGACAAGCAATATGAAAGTTAAACTTTACTCTCTTTGTTTCCATTATTGATAACATCGTATGTATAATTTGTATATTACTTGTTATTCTCTATAATATGTCATAATCGTCTTATTATTTTCCCTTATGTCATTATCTCTAGGATATTCTAGCTCTCAAGGGGTCACTCAAAAATACGTTAAGTATAGCACATGGGTTCAACAGAAGGAGTCTTTAAAATCTTTTTTGATATTTTTTAAAACATATACAAGGGTACCATTTAAAGGGGGTATTCATCGATTGAATATAAAAAGGGTGTCCTTTTTTCATGAAAACTTTACAGATATGAAATAAGGCATTGAATCCACGTGATATAGAGGATTTACATAGAGTGGACTCCCAAAGTACTAGCTCGCAATATGGGTTTCATGGAATCACATAGCACTACTGAAGCATCGCTATATACATGAGTAAGAAATAACCTAGCTTTTCATTGGTTTAACCTCCCCTTTATGTAATCTGTTGTATATAAAAAGCTTGTAAAGAGAATGCTAAGATTAGCTATTTGTTTTGGTAAGGGATGTGCAACAGTGTAATTTCCAATTACGTAAAGGGTTGTTAGAGATGGAATTTGCAACCAAGCATTAGAATGGTTCATGGGCTTGGAGTCTCAATGGTTAGGACTTTTTCTCCCTTTGAGAGCGCTTGGGTTCAATCCTCAATAACACCCAACATATCTTCAAAATATGTGAGTACTTGTAGAGCATTACGCCCATACTTTGTTGTCCACCTTGACTTTCGATATATATATCGATATCTTTAAGAGAGAGGGCTCACAAAACGAAATGGGCACAAAGACCCAAACAGAGGCAACCTCCTAGCCCAGAAAGGAGGAACAGACAGTGATCTGAAGCAAACCGGCGAAGTGCTGAAAACCACCACGATAATGGAGCCAACAACAATTATGTGAAGCCCAAGGTCGATCCTCAAATGAGGAAAAAGGCCTCACTCTTTCTCTGTATCACGATAAATACCCCCTTCCATCCATGTGAGCAACAAAGCCAATCGCGAAAATCAACAAGATACTGCACACGAGGCTGAAGATGGATACCTGCAACCAAAGGAGGAAGTTGCTGCAAGCAACGATGCAGACCCAGACAAAGATCATGCAACATCTACGAGCAAGGAGCCATATGCCTCTACCAACAATGCAAGAGATGACAATCCTGACGAAGACTTGGATGGAATTGGCAACGACGTTTTGGCAGATAAACAAGACGGAGAGGACCTAGACCGAGATTTTAACCATAATGTTCATCAGACTAACAATGATCAACCACACGATATTGCAGGGCAAGCTGAAGATTCTGTCAACAATCTAAAATCCGAGATGAAGATGTTGATACACGTGATGAAGGCAACGACGAAGCAAATCAAGCACAATATGCCATCAGCGTTCAAAGAAGTGAAGCAACCAACCTCAGCGGAGATCACACAAATGATGCAATTGATGATGGTTTGGAGTACAACGAGCTGGGCGACATGCATAACAATGCTGAGGCCAGTGAAGAAGGGATTGACAAGACGATCGCTGTGCAGACGATGGGACTACAGAACAAGACAAGAATGCAAATCACGTTAAGACCAAGAAATCGACGATGCAAATGAGGATTCCAACAAAGACCAAGCTAACGATCTTGACGACAACATTGAAGATGACGATTCAGGCGAAGTGGCAGATGACCCACATGCAAACCGACGTGATGAACATATAGGAATGTAAGACCGATAAGGTCTTGATCTCACACACACTTCCGTAGTGATCTCAAGAGATACAACGGTTGATAACCATCACGAACAACTATGTAAAGATTCACTCATGAATTCAATACACACATTTGATTACGTCAATGCGACTCTGTGTAATTTCTATATGGTATCAGAGCTGGCATGGGTCCAACCCAGCCACGCTATCCTGGCCTCCTTTCTCTACTTGGTGAAGGAGAGCAAGAAGAACACACGATCCTGAGCAGACCCTCAATGACAGGGTATACTCCCAGTGCAGATAACTTAGACCCTGCAGATCCATGAAGAGATCGACAAAAGTGGCAACCTGCACCCAAAGCTTGCAGACGTTCGAAAGGGCAAGAACCCTACAAATGAAGCCGATGGCAAAGACCCGGCTGAACGTGACCACATCAACAAAGAAACCGAACTCCTGGCCACAAATGGAGATGCAGACATTGTAGTTCTGCAAGCCCTCCAAGAAGGGCAAGATGACTATGATCACGAAGGCCTCCTCCCGCCGCAAAGAGGAGAAGACGGGCAAAAAGCCCCATTCGAAGGAGCACTCCTGCCAATGCAAGGAGTAGCATCACACAAAGACCTGCAAGCCCCTGGCGCAGGCCCACTCCTACCAAGCGAAGGACATGCAGATAATAATCTGCACGCGGAAACAAATCTGCCCCAATCCCACACGATTGATGAACGATCTGCTATATTGCAACAGGAAAAGATGGCAAAGTTCAACGACCAAACTTCGGTAATTCGTTTCCAATTGCATCGATGAAGTTATTTGCTGATCTTTGTAATGCAAACGTGATCCCCTTCCACTTGCGTATCCTACGATTGGCGCTGCATACGATGCCCAGACCCATTCCGAGGGTCAAGAAGAAGACTTCTCGACTTTTATGCATCGCTATCAACACCCCATTTCATTCAGGGGAACGTTCATTCATCACCCTGGCCAAGGAGAACAACAACAGTTTGATTATGCTAATCAAATGCAAATTAAAAGATACGAATCAACAGGAGATTGCAGAGATGGCGATGATGCAGATCATGTTGAAGACCACGATGAAGATCAGAATGGCCATGCCCGAGACCAAGATTACCAACACAAAGGCAGTGATAAACTGCAAAATGATGCTGACTCAGATTAAGAAGACGACAATCCTGTTGATGATGGACTAAAGGAGAACTAAAAACCTGCAATATACTTTTTCATTCTCTTGAGGGGGAATGAAATGCATCAAGTTCATGAAAAAGTGAATGATACTACAACAGCTTCAGGGAAGACAATGATCGGATTCAAAATGAAGACTAAGCTCATGATGCTGTTAATAATTCAAGAAACATTAGATCCTGGATGATTGCACATTGCATTGCATACTTGTACAAATCTATAGCATATAGATTAGATGCGAAGCACCACAACAATTGGGGGTGCATCTCAATTTATGTCTGAAATAAATCCACTCACCTTCAAGACCTTACCAGTCTTAAGGGGGAGTATAGGAATGTAAGACCGATAAGGTCTTGATCTCACACACACTTCCGTAGTGATCTCAAGAGGCACAACGGTTGATAACTGTCATGAACAACTATGTAAAGATTCACTCATGAATTCAATACACACATTTGATTATGTCAATGCAACTCTGTGTAATTTTTATAGAACAAGCACAAGTAATTGATGCATGGCCGATTCGTCATGACGGAGAATGAAACTAAGACTCCAACGTTGTAGATTCTCAACCAAATCGTGGTGTACAAGTTGAAAATGGTACATTCGTAAGTGACGACGAAAGTGATCAACATGCAGGCTATAGAGACATTAATGCAGAGGGCAATGAATCATGAGTAACAGGCAGCGATGAAAATGCCAAAGAGAGAGCAATTGATGATGATGGAACAGACAAAGCAAACCATGAACCCGATCTGGATGAAGCACAAGAACACGATGACAAATCCAAAGTAGATCAAGCTTTCCCCTTTCTCCATTTTCCTTGCTTGAGGGGGCGGATTTGTGGACACGCTCGAGAAATGAAGACCATGGACGATCCGAGAGTGACAGGAAGGAAACATAAGACAAAGCTAATTCTAATATCACTCATCCAAGCAACTTTGGATCCTAGACAGAATTTGCATTGCATGATTGTATATATTATAGCATATAGATTAATATGCGAAGCACCACAACAATAGGGTGCATTTCTTTTCTTGCAGAATAACACACGCATCCTCACTCTATTACTCAATAAGACTTTTAGTTTTAAGGAGTGTAAGAATGTAAGACTCTTAAAGCTTATTTACATATACGAAGCATGTCATGTGAAGGGGTACAATTCCTCGTAACTGTCATATTGGAATTAAGACCTGATTAAGGTCTTGCATTAGTATTAATCTAAACGGTAATGCGAGGAGGCACAACTCCTTGTAACCGTCACCTACGAACCTATGTAATTAACAAACTCATCGATCAAATAACAAGTTCTATTCTACGCATGAGCACGACTTTGAATTCCACATGGTATCAGGCTTGGCATGGACCCGAACCAGCCATGCGTTTCAGCAACAATTTGGCCTCGTGATTCTCCTCAACGTAGGACATACTGCAAATAAAAAGGTTCTGCAAAGAGGCGACCACCCGCTCACAATAGGAGTCAATAAGGACAAAAATCTGCCCACAATTTGTGGAAACAATAACCCGCAACAGCCCCACGATGGGCAAAATGATGCAGAAGACATCAGGCAGCCCCTGCCGGAAAAAGGAGGCAAAGATGGAGCGGGCAACGATCTCCAGACCATCACCGAAGGGCAAAGACAAGAAGAAGGGCACAAAGACCGTATCGTAGGCTTCCTCCAGTCGAGTCATAGAGAAGATAACAAGGGCTAGGACCCGGAAGACCTGGCTTAGCGCAAAGACCATGCGTCAAACAATGAAGCTGCAAAAGCTGGCGACCTCCCGCCTCAAATAGGAGATGACAAGGGCGAAAACAATTTCCCGAATGTCAAGCATGAAGGCGAAATCCTGCCTACAATCAAAGTCATGGATGGTGACTTCTTTCCTAAATTTCTTTTAGTGTCTGCCTGTGATAACCCGGTGTATTCTCCTACTATTCTAAGGCATGCAGATCCCAGGGTGCATCAAAAGGCCAATCGAAAAAACTCTCTTTTTCTCTGTCTCACGATCAAGACAATCTTTCACCCAGGAGAGACATGACATGAGGCAAATGGCAATCCAAGAATGCAAGACGCTGATCAGGATGCTGAAGGAGACTTTGGCGATCAACATGTAGATAACGATGAACCTACAAAAGGTGATTCTGACGACCCTGAAGGCCACGACAAATCTGTTGCAGGTCATGAAGAAGAATGTGACCAAGAAGATGATCTACAAGAGGCAGATCCTGAATCTGACGAAGACCAAGAAGATGATCTACAAGAGGCAGATCTTGAATCTGACGAAGACCAAGATGATCATGACGCTGACCAAGATTACAACAATGATGAAGATGGTGAAGATTCTAACGGAGATCCAGACCGTGACCACCATGAAGATCCAGATGAGAGAAAAGCTCTAGAAAATGACGTTGATGATGCTGAAGCCGGTAGTGAAGATGGAGCTGATTACGTGCAGAATTCTAAGGATGCATCAGACGAGGACCTTGATGATCAATCATACCAAGATGACGATGATCATGACAAAGGTGATCAAGAAGACCCTAAAGAACTTTTTATTGCAGCTAAAAATGAAGACCATCCCTTCCTCCATTTCTCTCGCTTGAGGGGGAGAACCTGTGATCAACAAGCTCAAGAAATGCATACTAATGAAGTACCGTATGTAACTTGATCAAAGATGAAGACAAAGCTAATTCTGATGTTGATCATTCAATCCGAATTAGATCCTGGATAGATTATTGCATTGCATATTGTAAGTAAAAACTATAGCATATAGGTTAGCAATGCGAAGCATCACAACAAATCGGGGATGCATCTCAATTCAATAAAATCCATACTCTATTACTCTTAAAGACAGTCTTAAGGGGAGTATTGGAATTAAGACCTGATTAAGGTCATGCATTAGTAATAATCTAAACGGTGATGCGAGGAGGCACAACTCCTTGTAACCGTCACCTACGAACCTATGTAATCAACAGACTCATCGATCAAACAACAAGTTCTATTCTACGCATGAGCACGACTCTGAATTCCACACGTCACAATGTATTATAAAGTGTATCGAGACATTGTATTCTACTATGTGCACGACTCTGTGTATTTCTACAGGCTTCTGGATCGATTTTGGCCAATACCACTCTAACTGGTGTTACTGCTGTTACCTGTAAATGTCTCTGAGGAGAGCTCGAGTAGTGATGATGGGAAAAGGAGTTAATGCATAGGGAAATGTGCGTTAGCAATGTATGGAAACGTGTTCTCAATGCTCCCTTCACGTTCATATCAAATTTACGTACATGAAGCAGATTTGCATGCTTTCGATTTTTGCAATGCCTCGCTGCGGAAGCCGAGGAGTCGAAATGCTGTTGTCTATTCAAAGTTAGACCCAAGTAGACAATTATCCAGACTGTAGAAGCTGCAATAGTAAAGTCGTTCGCTTGGTTGATAATAAATTCAAATTTTCTTATACAAGACAGAGAAATCTTCTCGTCTCATAGAGGCGACGGCTTTCACTTTACCACATTCAGTTTCGTTAGTCCTACACTGTTATTGCAATCCATTCGTCCATCTTCCATACTTTGATTACATACTCTACTCACTAAATGAGTAGGGCGTCCATCCACCTTCCAGTAAGGCTCGCGCTTACTTGATATGCGGCAGAAACGGTAAGAAAGTTAGCATTACGGCGTGTAATAAAATTGGTCGGCATTCCGCATGCGGTTATTGCTGGAATGCGACGCGCAGAGTTAACAGAGCTATGTCAGCCATTTTCAGACAACGCTCCATGTGCCCAGAATCTTCCAACTCTTCAAATTTTCGGAGAGAGAGAGGGGGGGGGGGACGGGGGCCGCGAGAAGGGGGGCTGGGAGTGACCGAGGGAGAGAACACGAAAGATGGTGTTGCCTAGGCGGGGAAAAGCAATCAAAGAGAAGGAAACGACGGAAGGACCTAGGGAAGTCGCCCGAATGCACACAAACCCATAGCGTCCAGCCTGGCCATACAACACCGTATTCCCACGTGAAGTTACGAACTAGTTCGAGACCAACTATAGAACTGAGATTAGAGATACAGTTTCTTGAAGTTCCAGGTTACCGCAATGTCCATAGTTCATCTTTCTTTCCACTGCCGTAGCCTGTCATCATTGGCAGCGATCTTGTCCTCAGTTCCTGCATCGCATATGCTGGTACTTCAATTTAATATAATGCTTGCTTCGACTACCACCAAGCCCTCTCGTGATGATGATACATCAGATTCTAGAGGTTCGGGAGCAATTGAAGGATTCCTAGACCCTTATGTGACGTTAGTATACTTTACTATTTCACTTATAGTACTACCTGTTATACATAAATAAAATGTATTTTAAGAAGAAATTTGGATCTTTTAAGAGCTCATTCCATTGTGTTCAAGTTTCTCTGAGGCTCGTTGCTCCCTCCGCTTGCTCTACCCTCATGTTGGGATCCTGTATTTTGCTTTTGTTAGACACATCTACCATTTTCACCTTCTCCAATTTGCTCATTGCTCGTGGAGTTTTTGGGAGGCTTAACAGAGATATTGGAACCATTTCAAGCTCCTTTACAAGCGATAGAGAAGGGTGTGAGATAGCATGGGAATGCCCTCCTAAATAGTATATCTTCACCTTGTGATGTCCATTCTTTGAGCTTAGAATTATATTAATGGTTATCTTCTTCTCAAGGGCTTCCAAATAGGTCCCCATCTTATCTAGTTTCTATCAGGTCTCAACCTTAAAAAATACGCAACAAAAGTTTGATTACTGTAACATTCCCACAATCCAATTAAACCCAATCCAATTAAACCCTTACTTTTTATATTTCGAATTGTTTCCCTTCACAGGGGTTAAATTTCCAAGCATGTTTAACATGCCGTTAAGAGATTTAGCATAACTAGACCCCCTTGAATCAGAATCAAAATGCACAATTCCATTAAAATCCTTAACTAGTGCTTCTTAATAGTGGGAATGGGTCCCAATCCTCCTAAACTCCCTTAGCCAAACGCAAAAGCTGCCTCATGGCTGATAATTATATCCTAAGAAGAGAACACAGTTTGTTAAATTTGACTTTGAAAAAGTGTGTATTGTAGTCTTATTATCTTTTACGAATAATCTTACTCCTATTAAGGGTGTAAAATGGCGACATGTGAAATGTCGAATCGATATAGAGCAAATAGTATACTCGTGGAATGAAACTCAGCACTCTTTTTCTCGAGAAGTGTCATAACTCATCCTCATGCTCAACAAGTTTCATGCCATAAGCATGCCTAGTCTTCCAACATCAAGCTTTTGTGTGTGATTCTATAGGTTTTTGAAACGAAGCATACATTTTTCCACAGCTAGTAAACCTTTGTTGGATACAAGAACAACTTGCATGCTGGAAAAAAGTCTCAATGAGAAAATCTAAAGGGTTTTGGTATTAATAGATAGTCTGACAAACTAAGTACATGTTAGCACAATTTAACCACTAGCCTTAGCTTGTTTGTAAGAAAACCAAAGGATCTACCACGTTAGTCTTTATCTATGTAGAAAAATGCTTCTTTTATACATTTCATATTTATTATGTAACCATAACATATAGAGCTAGATATTGCAATGATATGTTGTAGACTCCTTGTAGCAATAGTACTTGCACATGTTTATGTCAGATACATATGTAGCCCATGTGAAATTGGGCACAAATTAAAGTAGTGGATTAAATTACAGATGTCATGCTAGATCTTTTTCAAAAAAAATTTCCTTTCCGTTGAATCTTTCTTTCAAAATCTCACATCTAAAGTAGAAAATATTTTAAAACTTGACAGTTTATGATCATTTTGCACATCTAGTGATCGATCTTTGCCTCTGTATTCATCTCGTTTAATTCATACTTAGTCGACGAAGAAATCTTTAAATGTATTTATGATCAACGGGCTCAGACATCACCACATGGTACACCTACATAAGAGGGCTTGCAAATATGGTAGAGCATTTTCGAGCTGAAAACTAGGAAGGGACGAGGGAACATTGCTGAGTGGGATGCTATATCAAATAATTCGGCTGCACAGGTGGAACTATGAGGTTTGATTTCGTGGACGAGAGGTTTTTCGGCTCTGATTTGAGCCAAAATCATCGATGTTAAGAGAAGCTCTTCTAGAGCCCAGTTTGCACGTGAATCTCTTGGACAATTTGACATTGAATATATATACAAAGAGTTATAATATATATATATATATATATACATACATACACGAGAGTCAACATCTTCTTATTTTGCAAGCACACAATTCAATATTTTTTATTAAGTCCAAAAGGGAAAGAAAAAGTACACAAAAGAGGTCTTGAGAGAGCGTCAAAATGTTGGTGGGACATTGATGTATATAGGCACATATGGGCATGGGTGGATGATAAATTTATGACTTAGGGGTAACCCTAATTTGTCGAAAAAGGAGGGGGGGAGGGGGGGTGTTTAATAGTCTAGTTGGGGATTTGCGAATCATGGAGGGGTGCCAAAGGGGGGGTGGGGATGTGACAGTTGCAAGGTTATTAAAGGCTGACGGGGGGGGTGGTTAAGAAACTGACACTCGACAGCGTATTAGGGCAAAGCTGATAGGCCAACTTTTGGTGGGACCAGACTCGTCAGCCCTATAAAACACGCCGGCCCAGCCATGTCTGAAAAGTCGATGGTCCCCCGAATTAATCGTATTTCAATACCAACGACGGGCCCCGCGTGGGGGTGGCGGCTCGGGCCCATCCTTGCCACATCTAAAGTAGAAAATATTTGAAAACTTGACAGTTTATGATCATTTTACACATCTAGTGATCGATCTTTGCCTCTGTATTCATTTCGTTTTATTCATACTTTAAGGAATCTAAGAGCAGAAGTAGTCGACGAAGAAATCTTTAAATGTTTTTATGATCAAAGGGCTCAGACATCACCACACGGTACACCTACATAAGAGGGCTTGCAAATATGGTAGAGCATTTTCAAGCTGAAAACTAGGAAGGGACGAGGGAACATTGATGAGTGGGATGCTATATCAAATAATTCGACCGCACAGGTGGAACTATGAGGTTTGATTTCGCGGACAGGAGGTTTTCGGCTCTGATTTGAGCCAAAATCATCGATGTTAAGAGAAGCTCTTCTAGAGCCCAGTTTGCACGTGAATCTCTTGGACAATTTGACATTGAATATATATACAAAGAGTTATAATATATATATATATATATATATATATATTCATACATACACGAGAGTCAATATCTTCTTATTTTGCAAGCACACAATTCAATATTTTTGATTAAGTCCAAAAGGAAAGAAAAAGTACACGAAAGAGGTCTTGAGAGAGCGTCAAAATGTTGGTGGGACATTGATGTATATAGGCACATATGGGCATGGGTGGATGATAAATTTATGACTTGGGGGTAACCCTAATTTGTCGAAAAAGGAGGGGGGGAGGGGGGGTGTTTAATAGTCTAGTTGGGGATTTGCGAATCATGGAGGGGTGCCAAAGGGGGGGGTGGGGACGTGACAGTTGCAAGATTATTAAAGGCTGACGGGGGGGGGGTTAAGAAACTGACACTCGACAACGTATTAGGGCAAAGCTGATAGGCCAACTTTTGGTGGGACCAGACTCGTCAGCCCTATAAAACACGCCGGCCGAGCCCTGTCCGAAAAGTCGATGGTCCCCCCAATTAATCGTATTTCAATACCAACGGCGGGCCCCGCGTGGGGGTGGCGGCTCGGGCCCGTCCTTGCCACGTGGGCCTGGGAAAGCGGAGCATTAACCGATGCCCTCGGGCTGGCGGAAAGTGACCCGCTTATGGTCCCCCCCCCCCGAGTGACCGGGCGCACCGACGGGTGTCGGTGACATGGATGGGGAACAGGCCAGGGCCACCCGCATCGGGACCGACGGAGCCGGTTTGGCGGGGGCCGCCAGCTGACAAATGTAGCAGAGGCGTTTAGCGGCGCGCAACACCATAGTCAAGTCATTTCGCCAAGTTAACCGATGCCCACTCACGACAGCTGCGGCGTACCTGCCAAAATTAGCCGTATCCTTGTACGTAGCTCCATTACTCTTTTTACCTCTCTCCGTGCAGTTGACGCGTCTGCCTTTCTCATCTGTCCATCCTTTTCAACTCATCTCCTTCAAGCTTCCATGGCTATGGCGCTCTCTCTCTCTCCCAGAGCTGAGAGCTTTCCCCTCCGGAGCTTCTTCCAATGCATTTTCTTCCGTTCTGTCCCCCCTCGGCCTCCGCACCCTCCCCGTTCCATCATTGATTCCATTGCCAATCACAATTTGCCCGGCCTTCCTTGGTCCATTATCCTCCATTTCACCATCCATTTTCTATCGTTAATTAGCCTCCCTCCAGTGCTCCACATACGTCTCCTCGGGCTTCATCTCTAGCTGTGTGATCTTTCGACGTTCCGTCAATGACTCGCCCGTACAGCGTTTCACGTGACGTTCCTACGGGCAAACGAAATTACCCAGTGGAAAGCGCGCGCTGCGAAGCTCCACGTTTCCACGTATGCAGGCAACTAAACAGGTTGTCAGACCTCTGCGCGAATCGAGTTATGGGAACTCATTCGCGCTGTACGACGAGAACGATATACTATTGAAATGAGGTTGTGGGTTCAGGTCTGATGGATCTGCCGTATTGTGAAAGCATCACTATCAAGAGCTCGGTCTATATGGTCTTCAGTATTCATGCACCCAAAGTGCAGCAACGGAGAAGCGTGTGAAAGAAGATTTAAGCTTGCAGAAACATTGATATCCACCCTCAAAGTGGAGCCAAGGCAGCCATGCTGATCAAGCGATCTAGGGAGATTGGCGCAGTTTCATCGAATACACTTGTGTTCAGAAAACCACTATAGTTTAACAGTGCTTCTATCAGCGTGCATAGTTGGCATTAGCGTGCATGCTTGGTTGGACGTGAGAATTAACTTTCAGATGACCGCTACAGCTTTCAGTGCTTCCATCAGCGTGAATGCTTCGTTGGACATGAGAATTAACTTGCAGTGCTTCCATCACTGTGAGTGCTTCGTGACATGAGAATTAGCTTTACTGCAGCTGTCAGCCTCAGCAGTCCGATGATTGCGACACCCAATATGTTCTCGGTTCGTCGTTTCCAAAATAAACAGTATCTCCGATACTTTTGAGTGGCAATTAATAATTAACAATCGCTCCATAAATATCATATATAACAGATGATTTATACTTAATAACGAGTACATGAACAAGCTATTAGCAGCTACTCATTCATCATAATGAGCGTAAGGTACATAGATGAAGTACAAGCCATGATCAGGCCTAAATCCTGCATTGGAGCCTGTGAACGTCTGCTCAAAACCCAACAGGCTACGTCTATGGAGGACATCAGGGACGTCCTGGACCCTATATAAGCACCTGAAATCGAGGACTTCTAATTTTAAAGGTTCAATCGAGCCTAATTTTTAAGGTTCAATCGAGCCCCTATCATAAGCACCTGAAATCTTTTGTAAGCTACAACAGGAGGATTTCCAATTATAGCATTACCTTCTACAGTGTTACTAGGCCTGTGTAATACGATATTAGAACCGATAGCTAGAGCAAGGTCTTTTAGATTTCGTGGTGACGGTATTGTATTTGCCCTCCAGAGCAAAGCCCCAAATGCAAGTACGCTGATTTCAAAGCCCTTACCCACCATCTATCATACCATGGCCATTTCAAGTCTCATATGCTATTAGACTAATTTAGTACGTACAAAAAATATGGCCTCCCAACCAGACAAGCAAATCTTCCTCAACCAAAAACTCAGTGTCCGTCGGTAACCAGTTTCTGCCCTTGGTTATTTGGGAAGCCACGTGCTAATATTCCATTGTATAAATGTGGTTATATTGTTTTTGTCTTTAGAGGATTTGCAATCCTGATCAAGAACATCAGCTAGAATATACAAAGATTGTACTTGGAATACGTTCATGTAGTACTTTCATTGTATCATTATCTAAGATAATCTACAGCATCTGAGCCAGCTGGTCTGCATAATGACTACCCACATATAGGTTCTCTACAATGTCCTACGTTAAACATGAATGTATTCCGTCCAAGGAATGATACAAATGAAGGTCTCCCCTTCCCAAGCAATGTCATAGCAATAATAGATCTAGGTGAGCAAATCAGCCACATGAGCAGTACAGATCTGACGTCAGTCACATATATACTCACGGCAACTTACTGCACAAGCTATGAGAAGCAGCATACATGTTAGATATCCTACTACCTTGTATCTTTCACCTAACTTTGCATGACATCTCTCTATCCAGAGCTAATACCTATTAAAAACGAAGTTTCTTGCTTAAGGTTGTGTAAATCTCCAAGCGTCTTTAAACTCATTGCTGTAAAGATACACTTGTTTCAGCACTTACCTTCCTGTGATGCTCTACTGTCAGGTTTCCAAGTCCATAGCTGATGGACTAGGTGAAAGCTGAAGTACTTGTTTTGTTCAAAAAACAGTTTATGGGCCTATGAGAATCATGCACCAGCTTCATGTTAGGTTCAGAAGTTCTTCTTAACATGATGCCACTTGGAGGTAAAGCAACAGACTGCTTTTGTTTTTGTACTCTACATAGGTTTTCACAGTAAGTAAGACGAGAAGTCTTAATACACTGCTAAAACATCCACAAACATGGGACAGTAGAAGGAAACTCATTTACTAAAACCCTTGAATCAACATCTTCCAAAAATAAGCAACTCAGAATACGAGCACATCAGAGAGCTTACCTCTTGGCTCATTGGTCTATCCGTCAATCCAGCTTGTATCGGCAACATTGCAGCATTCAATTTGCCTTCCCGAACAAACCTGAGAGCTTCTGCACAATCTCTTCTTCTTTTGTGAATTCTTCTCCTGTGTTGCATCTCCTCACTGAACTGCCCACTTTTAGATGTTAAACTTGCAGAGTTCCGTCTCTTTTTGTGAAGTGTATTATTGTGATGTGCTGTGCCTGTTCCTTTTGCATGAATGTCATATTCTGGATCATGAAGCTCATCCAGGACACATGGTGGTGCAATAAGGCAAAGTTCAGCAATAGATCGTTTTTTTCTTACTTTAGCCCTTTGCCACTTAGGTTTCATTTTCTCTTTGTCAGAGGCTGCAAGGCAGTGGTCTATGTGAGCATTCAAGGCAGTATTGGAGGAAGACTGAAATAAGAGGCAAACTGGGCATTTCTGTTGGGCCATGGTATCCACAACTGGAATCGAATCATCATTCTCATCAAGTGCTCTCCATGTGTCGCATCTGTCATGTCCTGAGGCTTTATCTTGACATTGAGTTTCCAAACTTGTTACATCAAAAGTCTGTGCCTGTTCACATGCTCCACCTATCTCTTTGGACAATGGAGAAATAATGTTACCATGCCTCTCCAATCTTTCCTTCCTTTCAGCCTCCATTTCAGATACCACAGGTTCCATGTGTACATCAGTTGCTTGTTGATTGGAATTCTCTCCTTTCTCGTTGGACATATTGCAAATCCTTTTATCTGCCGTATCAACCTGGCATAACCCTGTGCCTTCTTTGAGCTTTAGCTCCACAGGTATGCCGTGGTGCATGTGTTGTAGGATATTATGCTGCTGATAACCCCTAGAATCTTTTTCTGGACTGTTGTCTTTCCCCTCTACTTCCGGCAAAGCAAGCACCTGTTCTTCCACATCAGTTCTCCATATTTTGTGCCCACCAAGAACTTCCTCATGCTCTTGTTGCTGTGGAGAGTACACGAATTCTTTTACATGGCCTGCATCTTCTTTCCGAGGGGTCTTAGCAAAATACCTATTCTCCAAAGCATCCTTTAAGGTGGCAAGCCGTCTTCCTGTGGCATTATCTCCTTCATGAGACTCACTACACTGACCAATTTTCTCCACGCTATGCAGTACTACTGCAAGAGCTTCATTAACCTTTCCTGTTGACTGCATGCTGTCCTGGGTCTCTGTATGTCTCCAGCATTGGCAACCTTTGATCAGGCTTTTCCTTATATCTTCTATAGAACGGTGTACCTGCTTCTTGACCGTAGATCCTATATCAAGATCTGATTTCCCTGGCCAGCCTGTGCGTCCAGCTTTTCTGGTCGGTTTTTCCAGATAAGCTGATCTGGTTGGACATTCCATTGACTCATTGCTTTCAATGGGCGTGCCTTGTTTATCAAGGCAGCACTGAGTTTGCAGACTATTGCCTGCCGATGGTTTCAATTTTTCACCATCTAGATGAGTTTCAGATTTGCTCAAATCTATTTGTACCTGCAGGTGCTGTCCCTCTAAGCATATTCCTTGGATAGCCTCCTGTGCTATTCCTGCTAGATCTGGATGCCTGTAGCTTTGAGTACCTGAAGTTACAAATCCAGGTGGAAACAGCGGAGGGAGGAGCGGATCTTTTCCCTCTACGATACACTCGTTGAGTGATCTCAACGAAAATGGCCAGCATTTCCGTATATCGATTTCCCGCATTGCAGCAACGTAGCCTCTGGAACATGAGAAAACAGCAACTTTGTTACGAGATTCTAAATGTAGAATTATCGGGAAAAAAACATTCGTTCCAGAAATAACGGCCGATGCCATAAACCCTTGGTTACGGTGCTGTATCGTAAACATTGCAAATTCAATAACTTGTCTCAGCCTAAAAGACGAGATCCCATTCTACCAAATGTCCCCCAGGTCTTAAACAGGTTGTTGTGAACCAGTTCTAATCCGATCAATCAACATACGCAGCGCAGTCGCAGACTGCACAAGGTTCTATAAACGCACCATGAGAACTCTATAAACGTAGAAACCTTTCTTTACATCTTTCATTGTGCATTTGCGAACGGTACGGTAAATCCTGTAAGCTGGAGTCGTAGTTCGTAGTTATTGAGCCCATTAATTCCCTGGTATACGAAAGCGTTACTCTGATTCAAAGAAATAGCTGGTCGCAAGGAATCTGATGGTTTCACGTAGCAGGCTGTGGATGTACCCGCTTTCATCAAGTAATTTACCAGCATAATCAGGTAAAGTTCGTAAAAGGCACCTACCGTAGACTGAATCCAGGAGACTCTTCCAGATCAAGTGTTGCAGTCGCTGCCGGATTACCAAATGCATGGTTAGTACTCGTAAAATCCGATGCACCGCAATAGACATCCTTGGAGGAACATGTCGCAGCAGCTTTATGAGTTTCTCGTCCGAGTTCCTTGATTTCCGAAGTCTGCGGCTGAATTTTGGTCCCGAATGTTTCCTGCATCTCCTCCAGGCTATGCTGCTGTGCTTTGAGGCTTTGGTCGAACAAAACATGGTCGCTGGAGATAAGGTCGGATGCCATCCCAAACCAGAGAGCTTGCAGCTGGCTCCGGACGGCCGATACCCCGATGAAAAGTCCAGCGCAGTCCTGGGTGGGTTCGTCGTCTGGCACCCAACTGGGGGCTTACGGCAGAACCAAAGCGGCTTCAGCGCGACCCAACAAGCCGGTGGGTTCCCTAAGAGGCGCTGCTGCTGCTGCACTGGAGCCTGTAAGAGCGGAACCAGGAAGCAAACAAGGCGTACTACGACGGGGTCAAGCATCAAGGGGGCGACTTCGAGTCAGCAAGGAGGAGCCTCGTACTGGGTCAGGGACGGCCGCGGCGCAGAAATGGGCGATCTCGTGAATCCAGAAGCGGGGTGGAGCTTGAGGGTACGTGGGAGGGGGGGAAATGACGCGAGGGGTGCGGGGAAACCGATGAAGAAGGAGGAGGAGGAGGAAGAGAGGAGAAGGTGGAGGTAGCCATAGCCACAGCTGCCGGAGATCGAAGAAGGATCAAGGATCATCAAGCAGAGGTATGTGAGACTGTGAGTTGTAGAGTGGGGGAGCAGACGCTAGATTGTGAGCATGGGATGACGGCAATGAAGGATTTTGTGAAGGGAAAAGGGAGCACCTGAGGCAAGATCTTTGACGGCGTATGAACTGGGCGACGGAAATGATGATGATGGTGGCGATGATAGATTATCGATTAGATCATCCCCCGTCGGCCGGGAAAAAATCATTAATCCGTTTTGCCCTAGTCAAAGATTAGGGTTTCTGTTGTATATAATCCCTCGCCGGTAAACCGGCATCCCCGAATCCCACGCTGCCCGTCCCCCCGTGGCGCGTCTCCCGTCCGCCAATCGTCGTCCACCACGTGGGTTCTGCTAGTAGGATTCCTCCACATGGCACACGCGCCGCCCGTGCATGATGCCTGCCCTAATGCCCGTTTTCCGTACGCCGCGAAACCGGGCCGCCGGCGGGCAGCGGCTCGATAAAACCAACAAAAAAGGGATGAAAATCGAAAAGAAAAACAAAAGGCCAGGGCGTAAACACCCAAAATGCAAAATCCCAAAAACCAAAGCAAAAAAGTTTGATTTTAATTTAAAAAAACAAAGCAGTTAGTGCGCTTTTGCCCATATTATTATTTTTCTATGCCCCCGCCCCGTACGCCCATTTTAGGGTTCGCGAAAAAGATTCCCGCCCGCCCGGGGTTTTCTTAATGTCTAGTTATCCAAATCCAACTTTATTTCCAAAAAAAAAAAAAAAACAAGGCTATTTTTCTTCCACCAGAATAGACCGTGTGACCGGGACCGCTGAGCAACAACTAGTCCGTTCGTTTGCCTCCCTGTATTTAAAGTATTTGTGGATATTATTTTCCGTGGCCTTAAATATAATAAACAACGCGTGTTAAAGAAAAGAAAATCGTGGTCCTTAGTCCTGTACCAGATCCCGGGCGGATTCTAGTGCTCTTGTGCCACTTCTCTGTCCGCGTGCGGGCAGGAGGTCGCCCGCTCGAATCCTACTATTCCCAATTGTATGTATATCCCCTTGGTCATCGTTTCATGATCTCTATCCCTTTCCCTTCCCTCCACACGCTCACCCTCTCCCCCTTTTCGCTTATACTATCTCTCTACTTTTTCGAACTTCCGCCCTTCCTACCCTTTGCTTTGTTGTAAGCACTTGGCCTTCCTTCATTATAAGCTCCCTTTCCTTCCCTCTGCTTCATTGTAAGAACTAGCCTTCCTTCATTATACGCTCTATTGTTGTTTCCTTCCTTGCCCTTGGAACTTCTCTCGACTTCTCCATAGAATGATGTGACATGCCTTTCTCTCATGAAGTTGAAAATCCCTAAAATAAGCTCTTGCAGTACATGGCATATTTAAAGGCAAGTGTGTGTGCTTCCCTAGCAAGGTTCCTTCCATAACTTTCATGAAATGCGCCTTTTTAAATCGATCTGTAAACATTATGCATCACATACCCTCTCTAACCTTCTCCCCTAGTCAAACGTTTATTACTCACATACTATTTTTCAATCGCACATTCTATAAACTTTAAGTAGGCTTTAGTGACGACCATGATAATTGGAACACTACTCATGGGATAATAAGATTAAGAGAGCATCTTCATACTAAAGTAATCATGTTGGAATTTTATGAATTCATTACTTAGTGGATGGTCGAAATTTTCAACCTTTAGACGTCTACATACATTAGTGCTATAATATATTTTTTGGCCCTATACCTTAACTCTTTAAGTATGAAACAAAACTCTTTAAGCAATGTAAAAGTGTACCATTGTATACAACCATAATTATTGCATAGGAGTCATATAATTTATATCTTGCTAAAGCGTGTTACTATAACAAACACTTGAACTCACTTCTATAACAACTATACATGCTCAACCTAAATCATGGAATGATGATCAAACTTTGTATGATATGAAAGTCAAACCTCTGAGGTGATGTTTTGAGAGTGTTTTGAATCCCCATTGATTCGACAAATTCAATAAATAATTGTTGTAGGTGGCATAGTGATTGATATGATGCAACCTTATCATGTATTCTCCAAACATTTTCTTAGCAAGTTGTTTTCTATCACCATCTATGCAATCTTGAGAAAAAGGATTCCTAAAGTGATCTACATGAATGGCATCACATTTTGTTCGAACAATTACATAAAAGTAACCCTTTTCTCTTTCTAAACTTAAAAAACAAACCTTTTGGTTTTGGAATTTGTTCTCTATTCAATGCATTACTAAACTTAGGACATATCCTTCGATAGAGAAAGCACATACTATTTATGGACTTTACTACACTAGGCCATAAAGCTATTTAGGTCAATTTATTAAGCAAGGTGGATTGGATCATGGACCCATAGCTTATGTGTAATGCATGTACCATATGCTTTCCACAAAACAAGATTAATTTGAAGATTCACAAAAAGGTCTTGTCTCTACCACAAAAGTAGCAAAATAAGAGTTTAAGTTTTCCTTCGATCATTTACATATTCCATATAAAAGTTCAAGCTAAAAGTGCTTATGGAGACATTGATCGTATCTAGACAATTATTTAAAATTTTATCATGTATCTAAATGAGTGTGTTGGTGCAAGCCATGATAATTGCAACTAGGGTATCATAGAGGTTAAAATTCATTTTAAGTGGACCATGATAGAAGTCCTTTCAAAGTCCACCCTAGTCTCTTGTTTATTTATGTGTATTCCATGAAAAGAGATATTCAATCCTCATATGTCATATCGTTGTTGTGACCTAGTCAATTTGAAATGCTTTTGTGTTATTCAAATCCTATCATGTTAGTGATCATGATATGTGTCATTAAATTGATTGGATGGCAATGAATTTAACATATCTTATTTGCATCCATAGATGAACATTCCTTTTTTACTTTGTAAGGACATACACATTGACTAGCGTCTTTACCAAAATGACCTATGCGATAGTGGTCATTCTTTCGTTTCACTTAGCACAACAAACTCATTACTGTGAATTCTATTATCATTATGATCAAATTGATTAGAAAATCATAAGGGTCAGTGTAAATTATGAACTTTGAAATTAATTTAAGTAGCCGAAGTCCTCTTTTTTTATAGGAAGACTTAAAGTCAACCAAACGGCATAAGACATTGCATGGAAATTTTATTACTAGTTATCATTGGCATATTATTTAATCACACAAACTATATTGGTACATTAAACAAGAAAGTTGGATTGTGTATTTCATATATTGGTTTTCAAGGTCTCTTGCGATAAAACAAGTTATATTCTAAATTTGTGGATTGTTTTAAACAATCACTTGCTAAAATTTAAAAACATATGCACATTGTTATACTTTTCACACTAAAACATAAACTCTAGCCTCAGGGGGGTCACTTTGTATAAATCCTCTATATCACGTGCATTCAAGGCCTATATTTTAAATCCCTTATCTCTAAATTTTTTCATTAATAAAATGTACCCCTTTTCTATACTTTTCTAAAAATATTTTAAATAGTCCCTTATGTATATTTATTTCTATAAATTTTAGAAATAAAAAATATCCTTCTATTGAACTCACGTGATAGGGTTACATATGATGAGTGACCCCCCCGAGACTCTAGCTTGATGATACAAGCTACTAGCAGCATAATCAAATAAATATCTAAGCATACACACGTGCACACGTGTGCACACACACATATCACACACACACACACACATGTTTAATACTTAACTACAGTGGGCTATTGTTCGAATAAAAAAGTTTCACAATGAAAAAGGAACTTTCAGTAAGAGACAATATATTGATCTCCAAACCATAGAAATTACATCACATGAGCAGGTACAACTGCATGTCAAAAGGCCAAAAGTACAAGTGCATGTAAATAAGCACCCATAAGGGTCACTAACAAATATGTAAGATAGAACATGATTCATTTAAAGGGATATTCCATTAGGTTTTCCACACATTTCATACATTTTATATAATTATATGTACGGAAGGGATTTTAGATTGAAACTTTTAAAAAAAACCTAAAGGCAAACCAAGTATCGGGGTAAAGTGTGTATGGATCAGCTTAGAGTTGCATATAATATTGATCCACTACTATTGTAGGAAAAAACATTGATTTCTTTTCACGTCGAATATTTTGCTCGTGGTTGTTAAAGTTTGGTATTTACCTTTACTCGAGGATTCTTAAAGTCAAATTACATTTGAAAGCTTCATTTCATTATTAAAATTACTCTTTAAATAACTAAATACTTTAAATTCCACATTTTTAAAGCTAAAATCTACAAACATTTTAAACCATTAAAAGAAAGTGTTGTAACTTGCGGGTCATTTTTGGAAAATACTTAAGGAGCATTCAAGAACTTAAGTAATTTTGGGCAATCCCTTTAAGAATTTCAGATAGACCTTTATGGGGATTTGTGGGGGTTTTATAGAGAACCCTAGAAGGCATAATGGGCAGGCCCTTACAAGTCCTCACTCCTTAGGAAATGGAATCCTATGGAAGATTAGAAGAGAGGGAGAGAAGAAGGAGATTCCTCAAAACAAGAGAGACACAAGAAAATAGGGACTTACCTCTTTAAATCTATGTGGAGGAGACTTGTCATTCTATTTAAAAACTTGACTAGACGCAGTGTGGAGAGGGTATTGGAGGGGGTGCTGGGATGGATGAAGAGAAGATTTTAGGAAAATGAAGAGGCTTGGAGAGGATGTTTTTCAAAAAGCTTTGGAGAAAAAAGTGCCATAGCATCATAAGGGTTTAGAGGAAAGAATGTGTCATGGCATTGCAGGCATATTCCTTCATAGGTAAATACTTTCACAAAATCCATCACTATTTTCATCACAAGTCCTACAATGACATTAGAAAAATAAAAACAAAACTATTTCAATAAATATTTGATGGGTTTTTTAATGCTAAGACAATTGCTTTTTGACAGCACATTTTATGGTTCTTTTCATGCTTTGCACATCAAGTTTTTATGGCTCTTTCTACAACACCTATAATGCTAGGCTTTAAAAAATATTTCAAGAAAGGGATATGTGGGACTAGGGGTAAAATGATTGCAATTATGGTGGTGGATGAAGGCTATTACAGCTCTACTCCTTGTAATATTTTATCCCAAGTAGACTCCATTAGCCTAGTCTAAACACTTACTCTATAGAAACATTGATGGCTTATAATTAGGTTGTACACCCTACATCTCAACCATAATATAGAGATTGAATGAGGTTAAGGGACTTTCCTTAATGAACTTTCAATGGAGACAAGTCATACTATCTACCTTAAGTCCGTAATGGCATAGGTGCCTACCATGCCATGGCCCATCTTGATAGGGTGGCAAGTAAGAGGTATCGATGAACATGAACTTCATATAATGTGACCCTCTTCACATTTTTAGAGTATTGTGTCTCTAATAAATCACCATAATTAGTACAATAAAGGTACAATCATGGTGAAGATATATATGCATAAGTAAAATGTAAGCACATAGATATTAGGAGACACATGCATATTAAGAAGCAATGTAAGACTTGGGGAATGTATGCATGTTCCACATTATAATCAAAGAAGTGAATATCACTCCATAGGATCTGAGCTCCTGTATCAATGACTCCATGTAAACATCCATATCCCACTACAAGGCATAGGCCCTTTTCCGACGGTTACGCACCGACATCTAGCACGCGAGGGGTGCTAATCATCGGTATGCAAAGCGGGCTTAAAAAGTGTCACTATATAGTGACACTTTTATAAAAGTCGCTATATAGGGACGTTTATAAAAGAGTCGCTATATAGTGACACTTGCCAGACAAAAATTCTTTTCATACATGTTTGATCCTTTGAAAGAATAAAAGTACAAGAGCATGTACATCAAGTTTGAAGCTCATATATTCATGTCCACGTTTGAGACTTGGCTCTAAGCCAAGTCTAGTGTGCCAAACAAGTCTATCTCCAAGTCTATACTGAGTTGATCTCCTATATCATCATCGTACTCTAGCATCGTACGTTCACCATAGACTTGATCATCTTCTTCAATAAAGTCTGGTGATTCTTGATGATCGTCATCTTCTTCCTCAATATCGTGATCTCCATCTTTCTCCCATATGATGTCATTATGCACATCTTCCTCTTGGCTCATATTGTGATCTTCATCTTCTTCTCTAAATCCATCTGGATCAATTGGATCCGGCATTGGTAGTGGCATCTCCATATCCACATCTCTATCTTCAAAAATTTACTTACTTGGTGGTGCAACTTGGATCACGTATCACCATCTCGGATCAGAACGATCCGGATGAAAAACCACCTATATTGAAGATGGGTGCCAAATACGATCAATTATATGAAACTATGCTTAAGTACATGTACCAATTGATATTTTAAAATGAGAGATTCAATTAATTAAATCATTAGTATGCACCTGCTCATAATGCTCGGGAAGAACAAAGACCGTCATAAATAGTTATAAACCATTTTACATCAAGAATGAAAATACTAAATCGTCTGAAATAAATTTCATAGATTTTGTGTATGGTCCCACAATAATCCAACTGCGAGGAGAGAAGATTGGTATTCAAAGCACTTGCTCGGCTATCTTGTGTGAAGTTAGCCATGACTCCATAATCATACGTGACTATCTTTCGATGTATTCTACACAAAAATGTCATTGGTATGTCTAGGAGCTCTAGAAATATCAAAGACCCGCACTCCTATCCATAAGATCTGTAACTCCTCTATCAAAGGTACCAGGTACATAGCCTCATACTCGGACATCAGTTGCATTGCCCCTAAAAATAGAATCCATCATGTCCACGATACCCTCATTATCATCTAGCACATCCGAGAGACTATACGTGTGAAGGTATACGCACACCACCCTCCTCACCCTGTCTCAAGGTTTCGTGTGAATATAAGATCTTGTCTCAAGATTTTGTGTCGTGTACGCATGCAATATTAATCACGAACTCAAATAGCATTGACTTTCTGAGGATCCATTACCATGTATACCACCAACGGTGGATACTGGTTTGGGCTCCTCCCCATACATCCTCAAGTGGTGCATGACAATACGGCACTGATGTCGTACTTCTCACTTGAAATGAGTGTAATGACAATACAATCTCTCCGTAAGCCACTCTGCACCCCCGAGCATTGGCGCATCATCTGACAAGCTTTCACTCGTCCCTTCCATCTGCACACCTCCAAAGTCACAACACAAAATGCAAGGAAATCCATTAAGATCCAAAAAATAGCCACCCATGAGCTCCTTCCCTCTCTTCTTAGATCAAGTGCCCTGAACTGTCGCTATATAGTGACGCTTTGCAATGTTTTGTCGCTATATAGCGACACTTTTAGGGTATAAGTATATAATAGCGATACTTTTAAGATATAAGTGTCGCTATATAGCGACACTTAGGGTTAAAGGTTGCTATATAGCGACACTTAGGGTTAAAGGTCGTTATATAGCGACTCTTTTAGAGTATGAGTGTCGCTATATAGTGACACTTTTAGGGTAAAGTGTCATAATATAGCGACACTGGGAGACTAAAACCCGAAACGCCGCACGACGTCGTCTTTCATAACTCTATTGTGATAAAAGCAAAAATCTCTCCTCCCATGCTTTCCTCCTCTATTCGGCGACCTTGCTTTCCTCCTCTATTTCCCACACTCCTCACCCCTCCCATTGACACTTGTGCTCCCTCTCCACCCTTCTTCCTCTCTACTTGTGTGAAAGGAAGTTTTTCAAGAAGGTGTGTCTCTTTAAGCAATGTAGGTTCATTTTTTGTGAGATTTCATTTTGTGAGAGTTGAAGCATGTTTCTCCTTGCATTGCTAAGCCTATGTGCTAATTTTCATGCTTGATTCTCAGAGATTAAGGACAAAAAATGAGATTTGCTCCTCTTTTTGGTATTTCTCTTCCTCCTTTTTCCCTTCCTTTTGTGCTTTCTCCTTGTTTGTAGGCTTATGCTTGTCCCCTCAATACAATCCCTTTGGAAAGTTGCTTCTCCAAACTCCTCTTTCCTCTACCTAGTTATCTTAAAAATGGTATGTTTCCTCTCTTTAATAGGGCCAGTCCACGAAACACCAAGCAGGACTTTCCCAAGTAACAAAGTGCTTCTTCTTTTTTCCTTTTTTTGTTTCCGTTATTTGCATTGGTCTGCAACTAGCGCTTTAAGTGCTAGCTACAGTGATGGGCGTAGGAACCCTTTCTTCCCCTCTCTTCTCTTATTCCCTCTTCTTTCCCTCTTTTCCTCTTTTCCTCCCTCTTTCCTCCCTCTTTTCCTCCCTCTCTTATTTCCTCTTCTTCCTCTCTTTTCTTATTTTCCCCTCTCTTTTTTCATTCTCTTTTCCCCTCTTCCTTCCTCTTTCTTCTCTTCTTTTCTCCTCTCTTATTTCCTCTCTTTCATCCTCTTTTCTATTCTTTTCATAAGCATATGCATTTGCCTATGCTTATGCTTATGCCTGAGCATATGCTCATATGCTCATGCTTTTCCCCTCTCGTTTTTCTTCTCTTTTTCCCTCTTCTTTCTCTTCTTTTTCCCTCTCTTATTTCCTCTCTTTCATCATCTTTTCTCCTCTTTTCATAAGCATATGCATTTGCCTATGCTTATGCATGAGCATATGCTCATATGCTCATGCAAATGCATAAGCATATTCTTTCTCTTTTTTTCTCTCTTTCCTTCTTTTCCCCTCTCTTTTTTCCTTCTCTTTTCCTCTCTTTCTTTCTCTTCTTTCTCTGCTTTTCCCCTCTCTTATTTTCTCTCTTTCATCCTCTTTTCTCTTCTTTTCATAAGCATATTCATTTGTCTATGTATCTCTCTTATAAGCTTATGCTTATGCATGAGCATATCATAAGCATAAGCATATGCTTTCTCTCTTTTTCTCTTTTTTTCCCCACTTTTCTTCTTTTCTCCTCTATTTTCTTATTTTCCCCTCTTCTTTTTCCTTCTCTTATGCTTATGCTCTTTTCCCCTCTTCTTTTCCCCTCTCTTTTCTCATTCTTTTTCCCCCTCTTCCTTCCTCTTCCTTCTCTTCTTTTCCATTCTCTTATTTCCTCTCATTCATTCTCTTTTCTCTTCTTTTCATAAGCATATGCATTTGCCTATGTTTATGCTCATATGCTCATATCTCTTCTTTTCCCTTCTCTTGTTTCCTCTCTTTCATCCTCTTTTCTCTTCTTTTCATAAGCATCTGCATTTGCCTATGTTTATGCTCATATGCTTATGCTTATGCATGAGCATATGCTCATATGCTTTTCCCCTCTCTTTTTTTCTTCTCTTTTCTCATCTTCCTTTCTCTTCTTTCTCTTCTTTTCCCCTCTCTTATTTCCTCTCTTTCATCCTCTCTTCTATTCTTTTCATAAGCATATGCATTTGCCTATGCTTATGCTTATTCATGAGCATATGCTCATATGCTTTTGTCGTTTCTTTTTTCCTTCTCTTTTTCCCTCTTCCTTTCTCTTCTTTCTCCTCTTTTTCCCTCTCTTATTTCCTCTCTTTCATTTTCTTTTCTCTTCTTTTCATAAGCATATGCTTTTTCTCTTTTTCTCTTTTTTTCCCTCTTTTCTTCTTTTCTCCTCTCTTTCAAAAGGGTAATTTAACAAACAATATTGTATATCTTTGACATGTATATGCTTCTGTCGCTCGGCTCGTTTGAGTGATTTTGTATCACCCTTTTCACAAAGAAAATTTTGTAACAAACAACATTCTTTTGAATTACTTAAAAAAAAACAGTAGTGGGGCAAAAACAGGGCTTGCTGTGGCCCTGTTTAGCCCCACTAATGTTTTTTTAAAGCTTTTGTTAATCGTCGCTATATAGCGACGTTTATCAATGTTGCTATATAGTGACGTTTACTAGTATCGCTATATAGCGACATTTATTAGTATCGCTATATAGCGATGCTTATATAGCGACCGTTCTTTTTTGACGCTAATCGCTAATAGCAACGTTTTTGCACCCGTGAAAAAAAACTTTTTAGTATAAAAAAGGTCAGTATTTCCGTCAAAAAATGGCCTGTGCCTTGTAGTATCCTTGTCCCCATATTGGCCTTGTAGTGTCCTTATCCCCATATTGGCCTTGTATTTCCCTAGAATGGGCCTTGGTAAGAAGCTAAAGCATAAGGTGTCCCTTTCTTATAATCAACTACAAGGGGGATGTTATAATTCATTGACCACATTTACCAATCCAAAAGGATTCAAACCATTGATTGTAAAACCCAATTGCAAGTTATTCTTCACTACAACACACGGGGAGCTTACCGATGCTTTCTATCAATGTCTTGTGGGTGCGGGCACAAAAATCATTAGTACGACGAGGGGACATGTCGGTATCAAGGATGGTGACAAAGTCGGTGCACATTTCGGTATGTTAGTTAGTATATGCATTGGTGCACTCTTGAAACCCCCTAAACCCTAAACCCCCCCAAGCCCCCTAAACCCTAAAATCCCATGACCCACAAACCCCGAACCCCCCTTAAATCCCATGTTGCATTGGTATTGGCGTCGCTATTTACCGATGCCCATACCAATGCTCGTACCAACTACTCAGGGCCTTATCTCTATCAATGCAAATACCTATAGTTTTGTAGGAAAAAACTCATGCCTCCCCGTTCCGCGATGCCATTTGTGTTTTCCATACATTGCTCCTGCTTCCTAGATTTTAGCTCGTGATTCCCCTCCATCATTGCCTCGTCCCGCCTCTCCCCCCTCCCACCTCTTCGTCCTCTCCTACATTCTCCCTCTCCACTTGCAAGACTTGCAAGAGCTCCCTCTCCATCTCAAGGTAAGACTCTCTCTCATCTCTCCTATTTCAAATTCTTTTTATTTCATTGTTGTTTCTTTGTCTTTCCACTATGTTTCCCTCTCCCTCTCATCTAGTTTCTCTCCCTTTCTCTTATGTTTTTCTCTCCCCCTCTCCTCTCTTTCCCTCAAAACTCTTTCTTTAATGAAAGGAAAGAACAATGTGAAGCTTCAAAGAGATGAGTAGGAAAGCTTTACCTCTTGTTTTCGTGCTTTCCTTTTGTTTATAGGATTCTCCTTGTCTCCTCTCCATTCATTTGGTATGTTGCTTCTCCAAATTCCTCCTTTCACTAACTAATTTTCTTAAAAATGGTATGTTTCCTCTATTTTGTAGGCCAAAAAAACCCAAAACCTGGTGCGGGAGAGTCCATGGTCGTGCATGATTCACGTGCTCTCCAGGTAAGAATGTGCTTTCTCTCCCTCTTGTTTTCCTTTTCATGCATACATTGGCTTGCAGCTAGTGCTTACTAGATGCAGTGATGGGCATAGAAACCCTTGTCCCTTATATCCTCTCCTCCCCTCTTTCACTTTCTTCTTCTCTTTTGTCCTCCCTTTTCCCTCTCTTCTTCTCTTCTTCTCTCTTTTCTCTCTTTCCTCTCTTATACTCTCTTTATTCTCTATTTTCCCTCTCTCCTCCCTTTTCCACCCTCTCTTTTCTCCTCCCCTCCTCTCTTTTCACTTTTTTCTTCTCTTCCTCTCTTTTTCCTCTTCTTCTCTTATTCTCTTCTTTCTCTTTTTCTCTCTTTTCCCTCTCTTTCTCCTCCCCTTCCCTCTTCTTTTCTCCTCAACTCTCTTTTCTCTTCTTCTCTCGTTCCTTCTTTTCTCTCTTATTCCCCTAAATCTCCTCTCTTTTCCACTTTTCCCTCTTATTTCACTTCACCTCTACTCTTTTTCCTTCTTCTCTTTTCCCTCTTCTCCTCTCTCTCCCTCTTAATTCTTCTCTCTTTCCCACTTCGCCTCTCTTAAGCTTTCCCTCTCGGGCTCTCTACTTCACCTCTCTTTTTCCTCTTTCTCCCTTTTTTATTTATTTTTTCTCTTATACTCTCTTTATCCTCTCTCTTATACTCTCTTTCACTCACTTTTTTTTCCATTCCTACTGTCTCTTTTCTCCTCCCCTCCTTTTTTCGTCTCTTAATTTTTCCCTCTAGGGTTGTCTTCTTCTCTTTCCCTCTCTTTTCCTCTCTCCTTACTCTGTTTTCCCGTCTCTTTTTTCTACTTTTCTTTCTTTTCTTCTTCTGTCTTTCTTCTCTTTACTTCTCTTTTCACCCTCTTTTTTCTGCTTCTCTTTAATTCTTCTCTTTTTCCCTCTCTTATACTCTATTTCTCCTCTCTAATATTTAGCGTTTACTCTCTTATTCTACCCCTTTCTCTTCTTCCACTTCGTATCCACTCTTTCCCTCTTTTTTTGCTCTCTAATACCCTCTTTTTCTCTCTTAATCTCTTTCTCTCTTTCCCTCTCTTATATTCGATTTCACCTCCCTTATACTCTCTCATACCTGGCCCCTTTTCCCTCTTTCTCCTCTTTCTCTCTTATGCTCTCTTTATACTCTTATACTCTCTTATCCTCTCTTATACTTTCTCTCTCTTTTCTTCCCCTTTTTCTTTTTTCCCTCTCTTTCTCCCACTTTTCCCTCATTTCCTCTCTTTCCCCCTCTCCTTTTCTCTTTTTCCCCTCTCTTTTTCTTTCTCCTGGCCTTACTCTCTTTTCACGTCCCTTTTCTTCTATTTTCCATCCTTTTCTCCTCTCTTAATCTTTTCCTCTCTTTTCTTCTCTTCTCATTCTTCTCTTTTCTTCTCTCTTTCCCGCTCTTATACTCTATTTTTCCTTTCTCATGCTCTCTTATACCACCCCTATACTCTTTCTCTCTTATACTCTCTTATACCACCCCCAATATACTCCCTTATACTCTCTTTATTTGCTCGAGAGTGGTGGCATGGACACCAGCTAGGTATGGGTCTCAGTATGGGTGGTAAGTACATATTTCTCTTCTACTGCATATCTAACATGTTGTGTCATTCATATCTACCTCCCTCAATTTGGATCCACATGAATCTGTGATTAATAGGCCTCCAACCGACAGTGAGTACAGAAGGGCATTCAATATTGGAGCCAAGCCTTGGTTTAGGGAGTTCCAAGAAGCATGATTTGCAATCGATTAGCAAAAGGTGGCAGAGTGTCATGTGAGTATACTCTAATCCTCATCGTTGTCATTTGAGTATCATCGTCTTACAATTGACACACTTATCATATTTTCTAACTTGTTTCGTTCTTAAGGAGACAGCTTCAACCCATCCAAAGATCCAGACTTGTAGACTAGATTTCAAACAGAAGAGGAGAGGCTTGCAGGCTTGGAGGAGGGCAAGGGAGTAGGCCTTAGTTGAGGAGGGCAAGGAGAGTTCGGAGTAGTAGTAAAATATGTCATTTTGTATTTTGGCACTTTTGCCATTTTGTTAATTCGGTAGATTTGCTAAAATAAAAACTTCTTAAAGCTCTAAAGTAGTTTTGCATGCATGATTGCAAACACTTGCCTACTCTAGAGAGAAGGGGAGCAAGGGGGGGTCACTCATAAATATGTAAGGGTAGCACATCAGTTCATCAATAGAAGAAGTGTTTTAAACCACCTTTTTACACATTTTTCACATACAAAAGTGTATCATATAAAGGGAGTATTCATAGATTGAATAGGAAAAAGGTGTGTTTTATTCCTACTAAAATGATTGACAAAGGGTTTTACAAATAGGATTTGAATGCACTTCATATATAGGGCTTACACATACTGACCCCGCCCCCTCCCTCGAGTGCTTGCTCTCATGGAATCAAAAAAATATATTTTAATTTAGGTTAGATTTCCAAATTTAGATTCTCAGCAGTATAGACATATTATATTTATTTAACCATTATGTGGCTAGATATTTCATATTTAGATGGTGTTCGAAGGTAGTGTATGCAATTTCCCAAAAAAGCTAGCAAGCACAAAGATGACACATCCATAAATTCATATCTTTATTGTTTTACTGATGTTGATTAGGTTAGTTGGGCGACCAAAGGTGTGCTATTTATTCTTTAATATACTGAAGTAAAGGATCTACTAATGCTAACTGAGTAGCTTGATTTATAAGGATTTTCTTTAAACTTGAGATTCATCAAGTGTTCCTACTATACTCTACTTTGGAAATATTTTGCAATATTGATTAGCAAAGTGGAAATAAGCCTAATTAAAACATATTGATGTGCATTTCTTCATCAGAGAAAAATGTTTAGTAGTGAGATAGGTCTTATTCATGTTTTGATACAAGTACTAGTTATTGATATCTTCACTAAGGCAATTTAGTCTCTCCCTCAATAAATTCATCTATATTTTGTATTAGTTTGGTATCAGTTAGGTACAACCTAAGAAGGGGAAGAGTATGCATTTTGTACATGCACATCTTTGACTATGTAGTGAAAAATTTACATGATGTAGAACTTCATGTAAAGTTTCCGATACATAGTCAGAGATGTACATGTACACAATGCATACTTCTTTTTAGATATTCCTTTATCATCTTTGTTGCCATTATATGCAACAATTTTTAATTTTAAAAATACTCTTTTTTTTTTACTTATTTATCCAATGAGATTTTGAAAAATCCTACTGTTGTTTTTGGAAATACCCTCTACTTATCCAATGAAATTTTCATTTAAAAAATCCTATTAGTTTTTTTGGAAATACACTCTACTTATCCAATTAAATTTAAGATGAGGTGTTGAAAATATTGTAAATTGCACTACAATAGTGTGTGGTCTAAGAGCTGAATGCCCTCTTTCCATAAAACATAATCATGAATGTCCCTTCATTTTCCACCATGAAAACAAGAAGAGCCAAGCCTAAAATAAGGTAGAATATGGCAACCAAAGTAGCCACAGAGACTCAAATCCTAGTAGCTACACCAAAAATGTCTCAGGGGTCACTCATGTTAATGTAGCGTGTGGGTTCAAATAGAAGGAGTTTTTAAAACCCTTTTTACACATTTTTCACATCTAAGAGGGTATCATATAAAGGGGTATTCACAGATTGAATAGAAAAGGGGTGTGTTTTATTCATGATAAATTTATAGAGAAACATTTTTACAAAAGTCCTTGAACACTTGTGACACATAGGGTCTATGCATAGTGATCACGCCTTCCTGTGCACCCCCCCTACCTTACTCGAGAGAATGTGAAACGGGTGTGACCCTGACCATGTCATCATAAACATTAATTCCACCCACTATGGTGGCATATATCAAAGGAGGTGATGTATGCCTTGTACATCACATGTCTATGTTTTAAATCCCTTAGAATTTTGATTATCCATTGGGTAGCTAGTAACATATGATAGCAACATATAGCCTCACATATATTCTTGTGTCAAGATTAGTGCTTCCTTAGAACTTCTTGATATAGTTATAAAAGAAGGGATATAAGTGAAATCACTTGTAGAATGAAAGGATAAAACCTTAGTGTGCCAACAAAAAGAACCTTAAGTAGAAAACACATATACAATTGGATACAATGCCTATTGCACGTACCCCTCTTAGCACATTGTTCAATGTAAATTGTATCCATCAACAATTACAAATTCCACCCATTTATGGAAGCCTTCATAGACAAACCTAAACATATATAGCTTCTATCACTCTCAAAAAACACCTACATGATACAATGGTGCATGCACAATAATTACATCCAATGTATAATGAACTATACTAAGGATATAGTGCACCAAAGCAGAAATTTAAATAGCAATGCAAACCTTTAGACCTATATATGTCAAAATGGTTTTTCTAATCTATTGGTCTCGTTGTTCATCTAAATGGTCAGCACATTGGGCACAAACTCCTCCTTTATGCACACTTGAGCATAGTATCACATTAATGGTTCTCAAGAGGACCTACAAAAGATTTAGTTTGTTCATAAAATAAGTTATTGAAGACTTAAAAGGTATTTGTGGTCGTATTAGAACTTATTGGTGTAAGCTTTCCACTTGAAGTCAAAATTTGTCCTCAATATTAACAACAAAATAAATCTAATTGTAAACCTATTAGAGCTTCCTATTATAATCTTCCACTTTGAGGGTAGACTACTTCATAATATCAAATAGCTAAAATAAGCAGTAGGGATGATCCAAACAATTACAAAGGCCTTTAGTGTTAAATTGATTGATAAAAGAACCTTTATTAAAGGGTTGTAAGCTATCATAGCTAAAAAACGAGTAAGAAACATGACAAATCCTGTAAACCAAAATTTATGTAAATGCTGATACCTTAAAATCAAGAACTTGGCTTCATTCCTTGGGTAGCTAATAACACATGATAGTAAAATATAACATCTCAAATATTCATAAATCATATTTATTGCTTCTCTAGACCTATGCAATCTAAAATAAAATAATTTAGAAGGAATACGATTGAAACCTCATGTAAAATAAAAGGAGCAACCTTAATGTATAACATGACAACCAACAAAAGAAAATGAATATAGATAACACTAAGATGACACTTGTCCCTCTTAGTGTGTTCTTTAAGGCAACCACATCCATCAATAATTACAAAGTTCACCCATACATGGAATCATTTGTAGACACACCCATATATCATGAAAGCATTCGTAGACACACCTAGACATTTTATTTTCTTCCACTTTTAGAATGTACCTATGCACAATGGTTTGGGCACAATTATTTCATCAAATGAAATCTCGGGGGGTTCACATCATAAAATTTTAGTGTACCACGTGCATTCAAAAGGTGGGGTATTTTAATTCAACTTTTTTTAAAAATTTAACATGATTACAATAATAGGAGGGGGGTTTTGAAACAATTTTAGGAAAAAATCAAAAATTTTAGTGGAGGTTCTTTTTTAATACCCTAATTTGAATGCACGTGATACACAGGGTTTCTTGGTACTACACCCCCCAAGAATGTAATATATAAAGAACATTCCAATGGTACACATGCAAATAAAAATATAGATTGCCATCCTACAAAGACAAATTGACCCAAATAATTGAAATGATATAATGAATCAAAGTAATGTTATAGTGCACAAGAGCAAGTATATAAGTAATAATGCTCTATAGAGCCTTTTCCTCTTGTATGCCACAAAGACATAACAATGCCAAATTGATATATCTAGCCAACATACTAAGACACCTCAACTAGGTCTTACATTCCAAATAAGTCTATCTCTAGTTCCATTCCTAACTCTCCTATATGGTCAAGATATATAGAATCAAGATCTTGATCCTCTTGTGGTGATCATGATGCATTCGAAGTGATAGAGGATCTGCTATCCATGGATTCCTCAAAAGATGATGAACTACCTTTTGAGACTTCTTCTTCATAAATGGATCAACAAGAAATAGTGGCACTATGTATCCACATTTCTATCTTTGAAACATGGGTTATGTTGGGTATCAAGTTACCACCATTTTAGATTCAAATGATACCGATAAACGATCACATAGGTAGAATATGAAAATGACATGAGTTATAATGATGTAACAAATCTTTCAAAGCTAGTTCACCATCATCTTAATTCATTTTTACCTACCTACTCCCATTGTTCAAGAAATAAAAAAGTACCACTTTCATTTATCAAAAGTTTTGTAGAGTCTATGGGAAAAAAGTTACATTGCCACCTTTCCTCACTGTAGCATTGGGAACATTATAGTTAACTTTAAACTATTCTACATTAAAAATGAAAATACTAAACTCTCTAAGTCCAACTCTTAGGATACCTTGTATGGCCCCACAATGATCTAATTATGAGATAAGGATATTGATACCTTAAGTACTTGCTCGTGAAGTTAGCTATGATGCCACAATCGAATATGATCTTGATCTTTGAATTGATGTCTTTCACATGAAAATGTTGCCCATATGACTAGGATTCACTTTACTTCTTGTATTACAATCAAAAGCATTAAAAAGAGAGGCAAACTAGAATCCACTGCATCTCAAGAAACTCCATGATATATACCAAGGACTCTTGCACCAAGTAGCCCTTTGCCATGCTACCCTCAAGCCTTGCTTTTTGCCTCACAAACCCCTTCAAGATTAACCTTTTAGGGGGGAAATCCAACAATTATGGACAAATTCCTACAATGGGTAGCTTGTCCACTATGTACAAAATCAAGTGCAATTTAATTTTCATAATACTTGAAGAAAAAGTGCTTCTCTAGAAAGTAGACATCTTTGATAGAGTCCACTCTAACTTGTTTGATTATCAATAGAGATATCTCCTTTAAAGAGGTCACTGATACTCTCAACTTCTTTTTTAATGTCATGTGACAAGCATCATTTCATCATAATCAAAAGGATGAGTATATATTATATTGAAAAGTGTGTTATAACAATGAAAAAATATTTGTAGAGATCACTATTAAATTTAATAAAAGCATGCCTATAAAAATTTACGAAAATCATGAAGCTTGATGTCACTAAGCTTATTGTTCCATGTGAAAGAAACCTTTAGGTAAATGCATGTCTTTTTGCTGTTTGAAATGATGCAATGTCATTCTTGATTGCTGGTGTTCCAAAAAGCCCTTATCATGGCCTCAGACTCAAACTTTTCATGTACATGCTTGGTTGTGTCTCTAAATATTGCATCCATCATGTCCTCCTTCCCCTCATCTTTGACATAAAAGAGACTGTCCTCATGTTTGCCCTCAAAGATGTCATCTCCCTCACTTAGCTACAAGCATCATCTCCCTCCATGCACAGCATCTTGGACAAAGATAGGTACAAGTCTCATAGGTTGAAATTAGAAAATGTACACTTATAGGTGCAAATTAGCAACCCACTCATGTTGTCTAAGAACCATTTGTAATTCCAAAATAAGTCCTCCTTGACTGGGGAACTGATAGACTGACAATCCAGAATCGTGACACAGCAGTCAGGGTGAATGTGGGAACAGGAGCTATAAAACCAATTGTGCCTAGAGCATTGGATGGCGCATCTTCCATGACAATCTCAAGCAAATAAGCTCCCTTGCAACAGCATGCCATAACAGGTGACTCACAAAGCAATGTCAATAACTGGATACAAACATTGGCAACCATCGATAACTACCATTCATTAGACCCCATCTTCTCGCAGATTAATGCTAAGGTGCTACAAGTAGATCCTCGACTCACATGAAGAACCAATCGATCTAGAGATGCCATTCTATATGGCTGACCTCGAGTGGAATAATGAACCTAAAGAAGGTACCCATCCCTAAAACATTTTTCATAATCTTGGATGTATTGCATGACAAAATAATGCTCACATTAAATTTGCATCTTGGATCTCTTGCATGAACATGCAATCCCTCGACAAAGCTACTTTGAGCTCCCGTGCATTAGCTCTTTCTTTGATGATGATTCACTTTGTTGGTCCACCAAACACACAATCCCCCGCAATGGCAAACTTGAATTTGTTTTCCTAATTTTTCTGAAGGTTTCTATAAGTTTGTTTTCTTCTTAAAAGAGAGTGTAGGTTGTGTAGAGGAGGTAATATCACATATTTTCATGCCCCCTATCTTCTTTTCTCTTTTATAGAAAAAAACTCAAACAATCCATCTCCTTTTCCTTTCTATGATTGTCTCCTCTTCATGGATGTTTTTATCGAAGCTATGCTTATATATTAATATAAAATCTTGGCGAAAGTTTTCAAGCTCATTTTTTAACTTTCACAATATTGGTAGAATGTATTACTTTTTTTTAAATTTTCTTTTGAATTTTGAAGGAAAACGTGTAGATATTGGCGAAACTTTAAATTTTTTTGCATAAAAGTTTCAAATCCTGGCGAATGTTTCACACTTTTATTTTTATTAGGGGATACAACTTTCGATGGCAATATAAAAGTTTAGCTTCTTAACGAAACTAACTTGAAAAAATCATCCATGCTCCTCTTCTCTTCTCGTGAAAGAATGAAAGAAGAAGATTGAGAATATGATTGCAAGAGAGAAATATATATATGGAGGGAGCTTGATTACCTCAAATATCCTCCTATTTTGAAGCTCCCCTTCAATTTTATTTCATGAAGAAAGCAAGAATTAGGATAGATAGACTTTGGAATAAATAAAAGAGATGGAGAAAGCGGAAGATTGGTCACCTTTTTCCTTCAATTAGTGGTTGCTTGATTTTCCATGCACCTTCCTTATTGTTTGTATTCTATAAATCTAGGGACATTTTGTGCTACTTTTGTAGTTAGCTCAACATGTTTATCTATCATTGTTTAGGCCAACTCTTGATATTTTATCTTTTGTCCTATGACCTATCTCCTTTAACTCATGAAAGACATGCTCATGTAAGGTCTTGTTTATCTTTTTCCACATATGTAGCTATGTTCCCTATCTAATTTGGGTCAAAGTGCTCCTCTCGGTCTATAGTCCCATGTATCATAGATGATTACTCATCACCTTATAGAGTTCTATACAAGTATGATTTCATTGCATCAGAAGTTTATGATATTGACACAAATAGGAACTAGGAAGTCAATATGATATGACTCTAGTTGCCATTTTTAGACATCTCCATCTAACACCTCATCTAGGGCCCTTCACATCTCCATTGCAAGGAAAGGGAAAAGATGATGAGGTCCTTAAGAGAGGGGAATGGGTAATTGATGTTGTATTGCCCCTCGGGGGGTGCACTACTAAGAAACCCTACGTATCACGTGCATTCAAAAGGTATTAAAAAAACCCCTCAACTAAAGTTTCTCCCATAATAAAAACACCCCTCTCTAATTATGGACTAAGTGATTTTTTTCAAAAATTGAATTAAAAAAACCCTCCTATTATTGTAATTCTATTAATTTCTTTTGAAAAGTTAGATAAAAATACTCCTCCTTTTGAATGAACGTTGTATACTAAAAATTTTTTAGGTGAACTCCTTGAGTATTGCCCTTGCATATCAGTCATCCATGATTTATAGGGAACTATGGGATAGGCATGCCACTACAAGACTATCACCCAACCTATGCTATCATGTATCATGACTGCATGACAATTGTGTAGTAGGATCCCACCAACAATCACACAATCGGTCCCAAGAGTGACCTGGAGCCATCAAACACACTGCCTACGGCCTCGGGGATACAATTTTAGACACTTAAACCCTAGATTCCTATGAATTTTGTGGATGATATGAGAGAGGTCATCATGGGTGATAGAGGCACTTGTGTCATGTCATGGGATGCAAGATATCATATGATAGTAACTACATTAAGTAAGTCATTGGCTATACTCACTTTCTCAATATAACTAGCTTCTTTAAAGTTATATAATTGTGATGTACTGAGTGAAATTTTCGATTCATGTTGCATGTAGCCTCCTGAGGTGAGGAATCTGGAGTTGGCAAGAGATCTAGAGTGTGAGAGGGATCTAGAGTCACTGGAGAGGGAGGTGAGGATAAGATAGTTTTGGCCTCCAAGAGTGATACAAATTGAGTAGATAGATCAGGCTCCCGATTGGAGCTAGTGATCTCTCTCTTTTATTGTATAGAGGATGAGTTTGTATGCCATTTTTGGGATTCTTTGTAGTTACCCTAGTAGCTTTATACATTCATGCCCCCTTGAGGGAATTTTTGTACTCACACTTTGAACCATTATATATTCATGCCCCTTTAAGGGAATTTTTGTAATGCCTCAAAGCATAATATGATCATGCCTCATTAAGTTTGTAATACATTTTGCAATAGAAGTACATGCTTAGATACTGAGGGGATACTGAGGGTATGACACACGAGATCCGTGGTGTGTACGAAAGAGGACCCTTTCTTCTTGTCTTCCTGCCTTTGCATCCTCGTATCTTGTCACCCATCTTTTCATCACATCACTATTAAGCACGTAAAAGAGGTTGATACTATTATGCAACTTTGTGTCTATTACTTTGTTGCGTCCTTTTCCTTGAGGTAAATAGAGGTCATCCTTAGGTCTTCATCATCTCTCCATAGTCGTGGGAGAGAGCTATCCACATCAACAAGAAACTCAGAAATATATACAAGTGACTCTTGTACTAACCAACCCTCGGCCATGCTACCTTCGAGTCTTGCATTTTGTCTCACGAAGCCCTTCAAGGTCTTCATGAAGGGCTCGAGGAAGAACAACCATCGTGCATGTATAGTACCGCATATAGCAATCTCATCCACCAAATGCACTATAAGATGTAGTTGGCTTGTGAGAATAGAACGTGGAAATGTCTCCTCCACTAAAAAAACCACCTCCACTGACATAACTCGAGCATTCTCAAGCGTGGTGGGATCTATTTCCTTTGAGCTTACATACCTAGAAATGAAAAAGTATAGCATATTAGCAATATGCATTCAAACTTGCATGGAACATTGATACGCATCATATTTTGTATCATGTAAAGTACCTCACAAGCTCGCCCATCTTGTAAATACAATCTTTCATGTCCTTCGATGCACTACGTGAAATGCTAGTAGGTAGTATGAACTGAACCCATGAGGAGGTGGTTGATTAGTTGCTTATAACTATTCACTCACAAATTTGAAAGGAAAAAGATATTATGCACATAAAATACTTACTTGGAGCATCTTGTGCCAATCATGAGATTTCAAGCCATATAATTGCTCTACACCTCCTTTCTTGCTCTTTGTAAAGGCTCCCTTCAAACACCTCATGCATCCACTGGGAGTACGAATTGTAGTAATAGCGCACTTCACCGTCGCCATCTCTAGTTTTGATAACATCCATGGTGCACGAGGTAAAAAAACACGCCCATTTGGTCTCTCTTGAGGCCAAGCTTCATGCATCCTCCCTGTGGTACGTAGATCCTCCCTTATGCCTGTAGAATCTCGTGTCCCATTCAAATGCTCCAAAATGCTGGATGCCACATTCTTGAAGATATGCATGGGATCAAGCAGGTGATTGATCTTGAGGTGGGACCAATATGGTAAACGATAAAAGATGGAGTATCTAAACAAAATAAAGTGTTAGCGGGCAATCTTTACTTCCAGCCAATAAAGTGTTAGCGGGCAATCTTTACTTCCAGCCAATATAGCACACAATAGTTACAAACCCTTACCGGCTCATGCCAAGTGGTGGAGGAGTCGTGGAACCGTCCCAAATTCTCATCCAATCTCCCGCGGTGAGTGATTGTGGGAGGACTTCATTCCAAGGGGCAACATATCTAGGATGATCAGGTGGGTGAAATCGATGGTGATTCTCATAGATGACCTTATTCAATGCGTTTGCCTGTGAGGCAACTAGCAAAGGACCACAAACAGGACATGCATGGTAACCCGATGTAGTGAGACCTGAACAATAGATGCAATTAAGAGTTGAAGGTGGGTTTAGGGTGCCACATCCTTTGCCTATTCATAATTAGAAGTGCAATGCTTACCTGAACACTCGCCATAGCCTGGGAAGTCATGCATCGTCCACATCAAGACTGCTTTGCAGTTGAAGTCTCGTGATGAGGGAGGCCTGCTCACATCATGCACCTCGATACCTCTCCAAAGTATCTCTAGCTCGTCAATCAAAGGCTCCAAATAAACATCAGGGTTTTTGACTTTATGTTTTCCTGGAATTAGAAGGGACAGCATAACATGTCCTTTCTTAATAGCCATAGAGGGTGGAAGATTATACTTCACCAATATCACTGGCCATACACTATAAGAGGTGCTTTCGAGACCAAATGGGTTCACACCGTCCATACCCAATCCAAGTCTCAAGCTCCTAGGTTCTTCCTTGAAGCTTGGCCATGTGTCTTCAATATGCTTCCATATGCAGGAGAGTCCGCGGGAGTTCTCCACTTGCCATCGGTTGATCGATGGGAGGAATGCCATGACATGAGCTCTGCAATAATAGATTTGCACTCGAACATATGTTGGATGCGAGGAATTATGGGAAAATGTCACAGAACCTTACGAGGCACGTCCAAGGTTTTGAGATCTGCTCTATATCTTTCCTCTCCACAAGTAGGACACTCTCTTGCATCCTTATGTAGTCCATGAAACAAAACACAATCATTGACACATGCATGGATGCACTTGTAATCTAATCCTCCAAGAGAGGTCACATGTTAGGTACCGAAGACCAGACAATGGAAGACTCTCTTGATCACACTGGTTTCAATGACGGATGCAGGCATGTCCGCATACGATGCACAACCCTCTCATGCAGAAGCTTCCATCTCCAACACAGGTTAGGAGAAAGCGTCCACCTCCCAAATGGAACATCATGCAGCACCTGGTTCCATCAACATTGCAAATGAGGAAGGGATAGAAGCCGACGTTGTAGTGGTAAGTTCGAACAATATTTTTTATTTTGATGTTCTTTCAGTATAATTTGTTTTGTCAGTCTTCTAATGTTTGTTGAATTGTTGTAGGATGCATTTGAGCTTGATGAATTCTCATCTCGATGGGGTAATGTTCGCAGCGCATTTGGGCGAGATCATTCTTTGGCCCATTACCTTGGCAAAGTCGCAGAGCATATCGTGGTCTTTCATAGCAAATTTTCTCCTCGAGGTCCTTCGGAGTTGCTGAAGTGCAAGGCATTCTCACGCGCTATCGGATACTCCAACATTACTCAGAATGCCGACAAAGTTGAGACCCCTATTCTCTTGAGGTCAGTAGTTTATTGTCCCTTGGAAGCATTTTACACAATAGCCTGTACATGAAGACCATAAATGAGGAAAAGCATTCGAGTAATTGACCCACTAGCATAATTCACCATGTTTGCAAAATAGACTTTAAAGCTTACTTGAGTAATGCATTCAAACTTGCATTGCTCCATCCATAGATGGCTTGTTGCAAGTTTAATAACTCAAGGGAGGCACGTAGAACAAAGAATGTGAACCCCTCAAATAGTGGAGTCGATGCTATAGTAAAAAGATCATCTTGCTCCATGCTATCATCCCTCCCTTGATGGACATATAAATCCCGTACCATATCATCAAACACCTCCTCCTCCACGGCTTCATGAGGTAATGGCGGAGGGCTACTATCACCATCACTCCATGCATCCGTAATGGTCCCTCCTGAAGATCCCACCTCATATCGCTGACGCTTCGCCTCCTCATGGTGAGCATAGGGCAACATATGCGGGTGTGGCACTGCATCCTGTATCAAATTAAAACGGGATCATAACTCAAACATATGAACACCCATAGGTATCTCAATCAACCTTAACTTACAAACCCTTACCCTATTTACGGTCACATCCCATTCTCCATACCTTGAGATGTGATTGAGTGTAATACTGTGTGCACGATACATGTTTCCTCGACATCGATCACACAGACATTTGATTTTTTGCTCCAACCACATTTCGCGATGGTGGATACGGAGGGATTCATCCTCACTAGAGCTACTTGTTGAAGATGAAGACATCCTATAAACAAACAACCCACCAAATTTGCTCTTCTTCAAATGTTTAATTTTAAATTCTGTGGCGCATCTAAAGGCGCGTCTAAAAGCGCATCTATAGGTGCGTTTGAAAGCGCATCTAAAGGCGCGTCTACTCTATGTATTTAGACGTGCCTATAGACGCACTATTAGATGCGATTATACGCGGCTTTTAAACCTGCTTTTAGCACGCTCGCTTTGCTTTTCTTCACATTACTTATACTTCGTGCAGCTTGCTTCCTTCCTTATTAGCAGATCCACAGCTTCGACGCTTAAGAGGAAGGCCCCCATACTTACTTCCAAGCTTACACTTAAGAGGAAGGCATCCACACTTACTTCCAAGCTTAAAGGAGAGGAGGACGAACAAGGAGGAGAAGCAACTTTGAAAAAGAAGAAGAACCTTCCATACCTCTATCCAAGGTAAGTCTTTTTGCAGTTGATCTTTTTTGGAAGTTTGCTCTCTTTAGATTTGCACTTTCTCGTATCCAAGAAACGCATGATCTGGGTAGCAATGTCACGTTTGTGTGTCGGGCGCAATGTCCTTTTCTACTTTTTAGAAATTTCGTCTGTCGGAGCACATCTATAGGCATGTCTCAGAGCGCGTCTAAAACCGCACCTACAGGCATGTCTAAACGCACGTCTAGCCTGTTTGTAGACACAGATAGATGCTTCTATAGACGCGCTGATATACACAAAAATAGACGTGCTAATCAGATGCATCTATAGACATGCTCCGACAATAAGCCTCTCTTCCCTTCCCCTTTCTTCTCAGCTCATCAGTAATAGATTTTTTTTCCATTTCCAGTTTAACATGTGGCCACGAAGCGCTTCCAGCTCACCTGATCCCCGGGATTCTATTTGGAAGGACTTATATAACCTTTTAGGGCACCCTCCTAGTCCTGCGGAGTTATACGGGTATATGACGGGTACTCTAAACACTCCCCAGGAGTCGGCACTACAGACTCCAAACCACCCCACACCGCCTGAGATCACCCCAACGGAGTTAGCATAGCCATCTTATGCCCCTTCTTATGCCCCTTCCCCCATGCCGTCTTATGCCCCTTCCCCCATGCCGTCTTATGCCCCTTCTGCCATCCCATCTTATGCCCCTTCCCCCATGCCATCAGGAGGTCCTTCTGTCTCGCAGAGCTGTCGACGTACTCCTGTGCCGTCGAGACTCGGTTCTCCAGCTACGAGTGGTCAGCGTAGTCCCGTGCAGTCTCCAGCTACCTCCAGCTACAAGTGGCCAGCGTACGAGCTCGACACGACATGGTAGGGTAGTGTAAGAAAGCCATAGCAACACAATAGGAAGGCCCATAAAGTTCTTGCAAATCAAGAACCAATAATCCAAAAACACAACGAGCATTCCGGCATCCTGAAGTATTGGATTTGATATGTCCATAAAGCCAGGGCTGAAATGTCGCTTGCGTAGTGTATGAAATCCATAGCAACACAATAGAAAGGCCCATAATGATCCTGCAAATCAAGAACCAATAATCTATAAACACAACAAGCATCTGGATATCTGAAAGTACTAAACAATTGAGCATCCTAGAAGTACCGAACAACTGGGCAGCCGGACGTACCGAACAATCTAAAATACGAACAATAAAAAATCCTAGAAGTACCGAACAATGGGGTAGTCAGAAGTACCGAACAACTGGAAATATGAACAATTAGGCATCCCAAAAGTAGCGAACAACTGGGCAGCCAGAAGTACCGAATAATCGAAAATACAACGAGAATAAGCTATGCACATATGACAAGAGGCAAGCTTGTGTGGATTAGACACATCTTACATAATCATAGTGAGAATGAAATAACAACCTCTTCGCATCCAAAAGTACCGAACAACTGGGAAAATGAGCATCCGAGATTACAAAGAACATCCAGAAGTAGCCAAGAAAATGGGCATCCGGGAACAGTGATCACGTCCAAACAAGTACTCAACAGTAATGCATATGTGCCATGCCCAAATGAGTACTTAATAAATAATCCATATGTTCCATTTCCAAATGAGTACTCAAGAAGTAATCCATATGTGTTCATCTGAAAGACGTTGAACCTTGCCACATGCAAATGAGTACGCAATATGACCATGTCCAAATGAGTACTCAATAAGTAATCCATATGTGTCCATCGTAAAAGCCAGATAAATATGTGTCACATCCAACCAAGGACTTAGTAATAATCCATGTACCACATCTAGACGAGTAAATATGTGTCACATCCAAACAAGGAGTCAGTAATAATCCATGTACCATGTCCAGACGAGGACTCAAGTAGTTAGCCATATGCCACATCCAAATGAGTACTCAAGCAATTAGCCATATCTGTTCATAAATATTGTCACCTGAAAGACGTTGAACCTTGTCACGTTCAAACGAGTATGCAATAAGTAATCCATAGATGCCACGGTGAAACGAGTACTCAATAAGTCAGCCATAGGTGTTCATCGTGAAAGACATCTAAGTATACCTCACCACATAAAGGGCGAAATAAAAGTATGCCTTGCTTGAACCAATAAGTAAATACATAGCATAAGTCATCAATAAGTTAATCGACAAAGAAGGAACAAATCGTTGGTCTAGCAAGACCTTGGATGCACTCGTAAATATAGATGAGTATGAAAAACAAAGTAGATATACTCATGCTATAGGTATCGAATGTGCATTTAGTCCGTTGGATTGTATCTAGGCATCTGTGCAAACCTGCATGTACTCGGAGAAACAACTAAGTGTGATGAGAGAGAACATATGAGCTCACCTTGGAAATAAACGAGTGCCTTGAAAACGACAAGAAAACATGTGAGAAGCACCTTTGCATATGTGAAGTAACGTATCCACGGAGTAATGATATCAAAGCTAAACAGAAAAGAAACATTGAAAGAAAACATGTTAGAATGTTAACAACGTAAAACATTCGGCAAGTCCTTTCCTTTCATATGATGGACCAACTTATGAAAGTGAAGCTAGTGTTGAATACATGACGAGCAAGTCAAGCAAGATGTTAGCTTATAAGAGAGAAAGAAACATTAGATCCACATTTTCTTTTGCATATCAAGCACACCTACATGATATTTAGCGTACTCTAGATCAAATACAATGGATGGCCTATAGGCATGCTTGATTAACAAAGATGAAAGAGAACCTGCTTTCTAAATTTGGAAAGATGAAAGTAACTCTCACCTTCAAAATAACATAAAACATTTAGGAAATCAAAAGTAAATGATAAGATAATCAAAGAAAATCTAGTCTTCAAAACAATACAAAATATTTTGGAAGCTCCTTTGAATCAATCAGCTCATGCTGAAAGTAAAGCTTGATATAGAATATTTAGCAAGTCTCTTTAACCGAGATTTAATTAACCGAGATTTATGGAAACTTGAAGATGTAGCTAAACTTGCTAGCAAAACATAATAATACATGTATTATCATTGTGAATAAAGCACCAAGCATATGAATGTAGTGGAATACAAATAACATAACCTTTCAAGTAGAATATCAAGAACAAAGCATTGTACTGAACTACGATGATATCATGGTTCCCAATCATGTACAACATTAAAGAAAGTTGGTTTATCTCTATACCAACAAGCAAAGAAAAGCTCCAACACATAGATGTATGTCATAGTGTTTGCTGAAAAACAATCAAGTTTTGTGAGGCACCCGAGTATAGTTATTAATAGAACTCTTTGGTTGAAGGACGCTCTATGAATGTTGAGTAGCAAAGCACTTATACAAAGACTCAGCAAGTGATGAACTAAATAAGAAACTGGTCAGTAAAGGATGCACTAAATAAAAACTAGCTTAATATATGTGAAGCATCATTGGCTTTTACTTTTGCAAAAGCAGCACGAAACCACAAGTGCTAAAGCACAAAACTCTTGTTTTCACTAATGACCTAATAGAAATAAAAAATTGCTTTCATATGATAGATAACCTTTTGTCCAAGTGATTTTCTCAATCAACTTTCTCATCTGTTGAACGTATATAATTATCACTACAAAAGCATGTAGATTGGGTTACCTTATGCTTAACAACAAGATTGACACTCTACTTGGCATCGATTAGATAAGATCTTGATCCCTAAAAATTGATTGCACTTACAACAATGATCATGTGCTCTTGATTTTTATGGATATGATCGATGGGTGTTGGGTCTCCTCTTCATCTAAATTTTTATGGAGTCCTATAGCTAAAGAAGTTTGCTTTATGTGATTGAGCATCTTATTTCTTCATGTGGGAATTTAAAAGCATGATATGCTAGTGTGTTAAATCCAAGGGAACACAAATACTGAGTGCAAGTTGGTGTGATCAACTGGTGGAGACTGAAAGCGGGAGGGCAATACCGTATCAGGAAGCTTCTTATCATTAAGTTTTTTTTATAAATTGCTTTTGCTTTTGCTTCAAATATTGTTGATTCTATGAAAGTATGAACCTTTTCCATTCTCATGTCCTAGATCAATTCTTCTCTATTATGAGTGTTCATCTTCCTATCCAAACACTCTTCTACTTGTTTATTGACAATAGGTAGCAAAAAGAAATAACCATAACTTTCTTACCTAAAATCAAAATATAGTGATCCAGCCAGTAAAAATAATTTGGTGCATATGCTTTGAACAAGCTACGTAGGCCGTTTTCATCAATCATGACCATAATGCTGATTTGCAATGCATCTTTGATAAATTTTGCATATCAACTCAAAACCTAGCGATCAAGTAGTCGAAATGATAAAAAAGAACGTTCTGTGAATGATCGTGGTGCCAGATTGAAAAAAACATATTGTTTTATCCTCACAGTCACGCTAGAATGTAGCCAGGCTCTGATACCATGTTGAGAGGAAGAGAAAGAGGAGAGAGATGGACACAACAGTTGTGTTGAGAGGAAGAGAAAGAGGAGAGAGACTCACACAAGAGTTTCTCCCATGAAAGTTATTCTATTCATAGATCATAGGCATATATATAGTTGAGGACGGGCAAGCTATATATAGCTCTAACAAAGTGAACTCCTTCCTTGATTAAGTCCCATGGATTTTCTTTCAGAAGCACTATAAACTTTATCTTCATCTGCCAAGTATGGAAGCCTTGGCCATTGAACTTATCAATTTTATAAGTAGCCATGAGAGGGTCTTAACCTTTTCAGGCAGTGTCTACTCTCTTACAAAATGACTAATCTTGTTGAACAAAGAAATCTCCCTCACCATACAAATGTAGATTGCTAGAGATAAATTCAAAAAAGCCTAATTGTTTAGCATATTCATACCTAGTTTGTCCCAAAGCTTCTTGGCTGGGGTCTTCTTCACTTTGAGCTTTGTCCTTCTTGTAGTCTTCTTCAAGTGCTTTAGCATTGGAAGAACCTTTAGAGCTTGGCATTTTGATAAGAGATGAGTCCCAACTGAATTTCAATATGAAATTGCATTCTCTAATCTTTACTTTATCATTACTTCAATCCTCAAACATCGCTCTAGCATTTACTCTAGCATCAAATTTCCAAAACTGTCAAAAATGCTTTACAGAATACTAGCTCAACTTGGAGGGCATAATTCACACAACTGGAGAAGAGTTTGAGATGGCTTTCTATGCAAATCTAAAGCTTGAATACGAAGGTAGATTCAACACAGGGCATAGGAGAAATAGTGCACCATCTTGTTTGGGAGAGCTGCACCTTCTTCGATTGCCTTTTCCTTGATTTCTCCTTGCTCCAACAAGCATTGGCCTTCCAAATTGACTAGCAACAAGCTCTAGAAATGGACCAACTTGTGCTATAAGGGCTCTGGCAGTGGATGAGCATAGAGGCAGAATTGCATGATTTTTCATTAGAACTTGCTTGGATCAGCACAGATGATATAGTCCATCTCTGGGGAAATGGTATGAGCCAAAGGTGCACCACATAAGGTAGAGTCTTCAGCTAGGACAGATTGGCAAAAGACACAAGGGATGAGGAGAACAGAGCTAAGCCATTTCCGAAGAGGAAGGAATAAGAAAGCTCAAAAAGAGGTGATCGAAAATTGATGAGGTGGCACTACCAAAATGAGTTCTCCAAAGCCTACCAGCTCTGATACCAAATGTAGAAGAGTGTGGGATAGAAGAGATGCATCATGGCACAAAGAGAGAGAGATCAAGTGAGGCAAAATCCATGTATTAGAATGAAGGAATGTCCTCCATTATATAGAAAGAGAGGATCATGTAGGCACCTCCCCTATATCAGTGGCAATCAACCCCTACATCAATGGGACTGGCATAAATCAAAGGAACCTCCCATGTAGGGGCCTTTGGCTTACATCATCACTTAGGTCACACACTAGACACCTCATAGCACTAGTTGTGCTTCTACAACACATGCACACACACACACATGTGACTCCCCTAGATGCACACATGCACCTTAGAGCAAGCCCTTGATCATACTTATCCCAACAAGTTGGCACCCCAGGGTTTCTCATCAAATTGTAGCTTATGCATGCAATATCCTTCATAGAATTTACAAATCACTACAATGTGATATGGCACTTGTGACCTCACGTGGGCACCCATATCACATTGTGAAGATTTTCTCTTCAAAAGGCCAATTTTGTTCATAAATTGTATCTATTTCATTCAGTATATCCTTTGGTTTCGTGTCATATTGTAGCTTATACATGCGAGCTCCTTCATAGCATTTTGAAATCAATACAATGTGATATGGCCTTGTGAGCTCACGTGGCCACCTACATCATGTTGTGATGATTTGTTCTTTAGAATTCCAATTTTTGGTTGTATCTATTCATTCACTGTATCCTCTTGGTTTCACATCATATTTTTTATTAGATGGCATGTACCTAAAAGACTACACCAGTGAAGGATGAGCCAAAAGAAAGTTTCAAGGCATCTTATTGAAAGAGCAAAATAAAGCCATCCAAAGAGCAAGTTAAAAGATCTAGACAGAGGAGGTAGTCTCAGCATGCATCTATTTTCTGAAAACTTAGGAAAGTTGAGAAGCACATGCAATTAGAGGCTCGTGAGATCAATTTGTGAGAGGTACTAACTCGGTTACAGATGGTAGGCTTTATCCCTCTGGGATTTGCACCAAAGTGCCAAAGACTACATGAACTATTTCTTCTCTGATAGCTTCATCCTTGCAGCCAATGCACAAAGAGTCATAGTCATTGATAGAGACATGCACTTGCTTCAAGTACTTAGATACATATTTGACAAAACTTGTGAGCCTATGGCTTTATTTGATCTGAAGATGAAAGTTATACTTGAGATGCCTCCTTTGAGGCATAGCTGAGTTACCATGATTGAACTATGTTCAGATGTTGTGCATTCTCATGAAACACAATTTAAGGCACCAAGGATGGCAGTTGAGGAGTTAGCCACAGTGGAATAAAGGACACCTAGGGAAGCTGTAGTAGAGATGGAAGCCATAAGAAGAGATGTTGAGTAGCTATAGCTAAACAAGCCGCAGTTGATCTCTGAGCCAAAAGACCTAAGCGGCTATGCATTCTTCATAAGAAAAGACCATTAGGACAATGCGACAATCAAATAATAATGCTTTATCCTTTCTTGGTACTTCTTTCCATGTACATATATCCTTGTGAGAGGGGCCATATTATTTTCCTTTCAATGAAGATGACATTCAAGTTCTTTCAAATGTACATAGAGACGTTCAAGATACAATCATCAACCCTTTGCTTAGGATTGTTCTCTCATTATTTTTCATTCTAGTTGCTGACTCCAATTGATACTACATTCCTTGATGTAGCTCCATGGCATAGCCAACTGAACTATGACTTGCATGTCCTCTGAATAATTTTGTTGGCCTACCATGATGAGTAAGTATCGTGATAGATCATTACTATATGCATATATTGTGTTTTCCAATTCTCATCATCAAGGATTTATTTTATAATGTGTGCTGGAGTTTGCTTGCATTGTATTGTGAAATAAGGCATTGTTACCTAGCAACCTCAGCTGTACGTGACCATGGCCACATAAGAGAGTAAGTTTAAATGATGTGTTGTGGGATAAGAGAGATATGAGAGAGAGAGAGAGAGAGAGAGAGAGAGAGAGAGAGACAGAGAGAGAGAGAGAGAGAGAGAGAGAGATGACTATATTTGGGGATTGAATTTTGGCAAGAGCCGAAACAGATCTTCATTTCACAGCTGAAGTATGCTGGAGAGATACTGAAGGCATTTGGCATGGCTGAGTGCAAGACAGTTGGTACCCCTATGGAGGTTGACGTGAAGCTCTCAAACGAGGATTCATCACCACTGGTGGATGAAGCGAAGTACAGAAGGCTTGTGGGCAGTTTGATTTACTTGTGCAACACACGGCCGGACATCAGCTTTGCGATTGGTGTACTAAGCAGGTTTTCCAATAAGCCCCGGGAGAACCATTGGAGGGTAGGTATGCGGGTGCTGAATTATATCAAAGGCACACTTGATTATGGCATCACCTATACCAAGGGAAACATCTTGACCGGATTCTGTGACTTGGATTAGGCAGGAGACGTGGACAGTAGGAGATCAGTGACAGGTTACTGTTTCTCACTTGGATCTGGAGCTGTGTCATGGGTCAGTAGGAAGCAACCCACAGTTGCTCTTTCTTCTACCGAGGCTGAGTACAAATCAGCATGCTTTGCTTCTTGTGAGGCAGTGTGGTTGAGGAGGACTCTGGGGGACATGGGTGCAGTGCAGAACAAGCCTATGCACTTATCATGTGACAATCAGAGTTGGATGGTGATTGTAAAGAACCCTGTGTTCCATGCTCGCACAAAACACATTGAGATTCAATATCACTTTGTACGTGAGCTCATCATGGATGGAGAGGTCGACTTGGTATACTGTCTGACTATAGAGAATGCTACGGACATCTTAACAAAGGCTCTTGGAAGAGACTTGCTAGAGAGGCATCTTCATCGACTTGGCATTGAACCAAAAAAGTAAGTTCACACTTGCAGGTGGACATTGAGGGGGTTGTTAGATATCAATGCTCCACTCTCATGTAACTACGCCGGAGCCAGCTAACTCTACTTGTAAGCCCCCCCATATGAGGAGAAGGCATTTAAGTAGCTCGGTTATCTGATAGGTCTTGGTTTGGACACCAAATGGGGGCCATGTGTGGCTTGATGGCTGGACGGAGTTGGCACACTGCTAACTAGGCTACATGCAAGTGCGAGAAGGCATCCCATGACTGACCACATTGAGGGTAGACGGAGCATTTCCCGAGGTAGCCTACTCTCGGGTTGTGGGGCCCGTTTGGAGTCCCAGATGATCCCGGATGGCTGTGGGCCAAACGGAGACCATAGGTTAGTTGCTCTATTTTGTGCACCGGTTCTATCATGTGGTCGGTGGGGCCGACCCCCAGTCGATCGTTTTGGGCGGACTGGGTCGGTCACCCAAATGAGCCCAACTGACTATGACTGGTGGCTATATAAGAGCAAGCCCGTGAAGCCCATTTCATCACTTTCTATAGCAACCTTGATTCCTTAGCATCCAGCCTCTATCCTCTACTATTTCCAGCACACCATCGAAGCTTCTCTCATAGGAGCGCATGGTTGGGAGGTAGCGCCATCTATTGTATCAGTCCTACAGTAATCAAATTTTTGATTCTCCATACTATCTGGTTTTCTCTCTTGCGTACGAGATCCTATTATCTGTTGAGCCCAGACATTGCATTGTTTTCTTATAGTTTTGTGTATAAGACCAACAACTTTGGCAACCCATGCTCTAAAGTGTGTCATGGGAGAATGCAGTGACTATGCACCTTGGAAGTTGTGAGTATGTCTAGCTAAGAAACCATTCAGCGAGACAAATAGCCTATAGCTATGAATATTTTTGAAGACATAGGAGCATGATCTACTATTGATGGGAAGAAGAAGAAAAATAAGTTTGTAACACACATGGACATGTCTACTTGGGTACTTATTGATTGGTTCAATTCTCACCTGGTGTATTTTATAAAATACAATTTTGTGTACAGATGGCAAGCAAAGAAATATAAAGAATGTTTGACAGGGATCCCCAAATACATGGTTGTGTCATGCATAGGTTTTGCTAAAAACTATAGCTTCAAGGAGCAAAATGAGATACAATACACAACAAGACAAAGCACCCATAGATGCACACACGACACGTTTCCTTAACTAAAAACAAAACTTACGGGCGTGTCTATTTGCATGTCTATTGGTGCATCTATAGACCCGTGTCTATAGGTGCATCTATATAACAGACAGATGTGCCTATAGACGAGCAAACAGATTACTAGAAATTAAAAAAAAATAGAGAGATGTGTGCATAGACGTGTTTATAGATGTGCTTATAGACAACCTATAGAATCTTTTTTGTCAATAAAAGTAGAATTTTGTGTGGTTAAACAGAATGCTGTGTATGTTGTGTATGCTATGTAGTTATAAGAATCCCATTTCCACATTGTGCAATTCAATTCTTACAGCCAACCGCATTTTAATTAGCATGATTGCAAGCTACACATCTATAGTCGACAATTACAACTCCAAAACATTTAGTTCACAAGGCATTCATTGATAGAACGTTGCATAAGGAAATTGAAAGCCAACAAAGTAAAAGCAGTAGTAAAAGCAGTGTATATTAATTCATAGCTCAAAAAGTGCTTGTATGTACATATAGCACGAAGCCAAGCCATGTCTTGTGGCTTCAAGTACAAAAAATAAGAGGAGTGTATATACAAGAGAGGCACGAAGCTAAGACGGTGGCTTCAAGTACAAAAAAGAGTAGCTAGTACTACTTCTACGACTAATCTAAGTTCTCCGCATCCTCGCTCCCTTCTTTGCTCCCTTCTTCACTACCTTCTTCCTCATCTTCTTCCTCCTGATCAGCCACAGGGGCCCTATAAACGAGGGACAACATGTATCAATGTATGAAAAATCAAACCTTTACTTATAATATTGACATTATTTAACTACTTTTAAATACATGGGGTGGCACTCCAGTAGCCTGGATATACTGCTCCTCAATAATCAACCCATCATCATAGAGGTGCTTCCATGTATCTCCTCTGCGATGGTGGCGATGGTAGGCTGTCTCAATAGGAGTAGGGTACCTGCCCACGATATTAAGCTACAAGATGACACAATTTGTGGAGGGGTTAGTACAAAGAAACAACCTCCTAATAAACTACATAAACAATATAATTTGAGATCGATACTTACAAATTGGGCCTCCCATGATTCAACACCCCTTGCTCCAAAATGCATGCTTCCATATTGCTCCATTTGGATCCTTCGTGCCTCCACATGTTGCAGACTAGGGTCCGCCTTTGCTACCTTCATTGCTTTCTTCCACTCACGCCTGTGAGGAGTGTGGGACTGGCCCCTTGGTGGTTGACCTCCCTCTCTCTTGGCAATCTTGGCTAGTTCCTATCTCTTAAGTGAAGATCTTTTATTGGCAAGTATCGTAAAAATCTTTGACTTGGCCCATTTATCTATGAACTGAACATTGGGGGGATTGGGATACCTAGAGTGGAACAGTAGCGAGGGTCTCATCAGCCAACTTTTTTGGCTGGTCTTTGTAGTGAATACAGCAATCTCTGTAAGTGTTAGCAATTATAGAGTGCATCAAGGCCATGATGTCCTTCCCCCATGCATCCATCAAGACGCCTCTTGTCTTAATGATGTCATAGAAGATTGTACCATCACCCTCTGGCACGTCTGCATCATTTGAATCATCCCTGTCCCCATCACTACCCCCCCAAAGCACTGTGCCATGCATCCCCTATCGCTCTCCTTGCAACTATGCCTACTGCCCTATCATGTCGAGCTAGTACGCTGGCCACTCATAGTTGGAGAAGCAACTCTCGACTGGATGAGAGTACGCTAGCCACTCGTAGCGGGAGAAGTGACTCTCGATGGCACGGGAGTATGTCAGCGGCTATGTGAGGCAAAAGGACCTCCTAACCGTAGGGGGGAGAAGGGGCTCGGCTCTATAGCCAGTTGGGCTGTCTCGACTCCACTGGGGTAATCTCAGCTGTTGTGGGATTGGGGTGGTTTGGAGTCTGTACTGCCGACTCTTGGGGGGTGTTTGTAGTACCCGTCATGTATGTGTATAACTCTGCAGGAGTGGGAGGGCACCCCAAAATGTTATATAACTCCTAAAAGATGGCATCCCAAAGATCAGGTGAGACTGAAGAGCTTCCTGGCCACATGATGAACTGAAGAAAAGAAAAGAAGAAGATTACCATCGAGCATGCCCTTGTCATGAGATGCAAAAGAAAAAATAGAGTGACAGCCTGACATTGAGCAAGCATTTATAGACTCCTGCATTCTTTGAATTAGAGTGACAGAAGTCTGTATCTGCTTGCTCAATGTCAAGCTATTGAAGCTTCACATGGGAAAAAAGAGAGAAGGAAAGAGAGGAAAAGAGAGGAAAAGAGAGGAGAAAAAAGAAAGGAGATAAGAGAGAAAAAGAGAGGAGAAATGAGAAGGAAAGAGAGGAGAAAGGAGAGGAAAAGAGAGGAGAAAAAGAGGGAAAAAGTGGGGATAAAAGACAGAAAAAGAGAGAAGGAAAAAGAGGAAAATAGAGGAAAAGAGAGGAGAAAAAAGAAACGAGATAAGAGAGAAAAAGAGAGGAGAAAAGAGAAGAAAAGAGAGGAGAAAGGAGAGGAAAAGAGAGGAGAAAAAGAGAGAAAAAGTGGGGATAAAAGAGAGAAAAAGGGAGAAGGAAAGAGAGGAGAAAAGAGAGAAAAATAGAGGAAAAGAGAGGAAAAGAGAATCCCTTATTTCCTCACAAATGCAATCCCTTTCTTCAATCATGCTTTCCCTTTCCATCATTCATGCAATCCCTTTCTTCAATCATGCAATCCCTTTCCATCATTCATGCAATCCCTTTTTTCATTCATGCAATCACTTATTTCCATCATTCAATATGCAATCCTTTTCTTGGAAATGGAAGGGGAGCCTTTGGGGAAGGGGAAGGGGAAGGAAAAGGGAAAGAGAAGGAAAAGGAAAGGGAAAGGGAGGAATCCATAATAGACTATAGGAGTGCATCTATAGATGTGTCTAACAGCGCGTCTATAGGCATGGCTGTCTATTTTTCCAAAAGACAGATGCACTGTTAGACGCATCTATAGATGCTTTCCAACAAATGCCTTTTTCAAAGAAACTGAAAAGGACATGAGCTCGACCCCAAAAAGAACAATACTAGTACCAAAAACATCCATTCCTTGCATACGACAAAGGACGAATCCAAAGAGAGCAACTTCCAAAGAAGATCAACCGCCACCAAGAGACTTACCTTGGATAGAGGTATGGAAGCTTCTTGTCCTTCTTCAAAGCTGCTTCTCTTTCTTCTCTTCCTTGTTCACCCTTTTCTCTTGTGTTCTTGGGGATGATTGTGTAAGCTTGAAGATGAGTGTGGGTGCTTAGAGATAAGTGTGGATGCCCGGAGCTGTGTCTATTAATAGGAAAGCAAGCCCCGTGATGCTAAAAGTATGTGAAGGAAAGTAAGCATGCTAAAAGTAGGTTCAAAAATTAGCTCGCAGTCTGCGCGTCTGTCTACGCGTCTAAAAGCGCATCTATTTGCACGTCTATCAATGCATCTAAAGTACATTTTAGATGTGTCTATAAATGCGATCCACAGTATAGATGCGGTGTTAGACACGCTTATAGACGCTCCACAGCGTTGTGACATTTACAACTCATGCAAGAACAAATTTTTTGGATTGTTCATATGTAGGATGTCTTCATCTTCAACAAGTAGCTCTAGTGAGGATGAATCCCTCCATATCCACCATTGCAAAATGTGGTTGGAGCAAAAAATCAAATGTATGTGTGATCGATGTCGAGGAAACATGTATCGTGCACGCAGAATTACACTCAATCACATCTCAAAGTATGGAGAATGGGATGCAACCATAAACATGGCAAGTGTTAAAGAGTTAAGGTTGATTGAGATACCTATGGGTGTTCATGTGTTTGAGTTATGATCCCGTTTTAATTTGATACAGGATGCAATGCCACACCCGCATATGTTGCCCTGTGCTCATTGTGAGGAGACGAAGCATCGGCGATATGAGGTGGGATCTTCAGGAGGGACCGTTACGGATGCATGGAGTGATGGTGATAGTAGCCCTCCACCATTACCTCATGAGGCTGTGGAGGAGGAGGTGTTTGATGATATGGTGCATGATTTATATCTCCATCAATCCTTAGGTAGGGATGATAGCATCATGGAGCAGGATGATCTTTTCACCGCAGCATTGACCACTATTTGAGGGGTGGACATACTCTATTCTATGTGCCTCCCTTGAGTTGCTAAACTTGCAGACCATGAGCAATGCAAGTTTGAATGCATTACTTAAGTAAGCTTTAAAGTTTATTTTGCAAACATGGTGAATTATGCTAGTGGGTCAATTACTCGAATGCTTTTTCTCATTTATGGTCTTCACATGCAGGCTATTGTGTAAAATGCTTCCAAGGGAGAATAAATTACTGACCTCAAGAGATAGGGCAAGGCAACATATGACCTCTCTTGGAGGATTAGATTACAAGTGCATCCATGCATGCGTCAACAATTGTGTTTTGTTTCATGGACCATATAAGGATACAAGAGAGTGTCTTACTTATGGAGAGGCAAGATATAGCACAGATCTCAAAACTTTGGATGTGCCTCGTAAGGTTCTACGAGATTTATCCATAATCCCTCGCATCCAACATATGTTCAAGTGCAAATCCATTGCAGAGCTCATGTCATGGCATTCCTCCCATCGATCAACCGATGGCAAGTGGAGAACTCCCACAGACACTCCTACGTGGAAGCATATTGAAGACACATGGCGAAGCTTCAAGGAAGAACCTAGGAGCTTGAGACCTGGATTGGGTATGGATGGTGTGAACCCATTTGGTCTCAAAAGCACCTCTTAAAGTGTATGGACAGTGATATTAGTGAATAATAATCTTCTACCCTCTATGGTGATTAAGAAAGGACATGTTATGTTATCCCTTCAATTCCACGGAAATATAAAGTCAAAAATCTTGATGTTTATTTGGAGCCTTTGATTGATGAGCTAGAGAGACTTTGGAGAGGTATCGAGGTGCATGATGTGAGCAGGCCTCCCTCATCACACGAGACTTCAACTACAAAGCAGTCTTGATGTGGATGCGATGCATGACTTTCCAAGCTATGGCGGGTGTTTAGGTAAGCATTGCACTTTTAATTATGAGTAGGCAATTGATGTGGCACCCTAAACTGACCTTCAAGTCTTAATTGCATCTATTGTTCAGGTCTCACTACATTGGGTTACCATGCATGTCCTATTTGTGGTCCTTCGCTCTAGTTGCCTCATGGGCAGATGCATTGAATAAGGTCATCTATGAGAATCACCATCGATTTCTCCCACCTGATCATCCTAGATATGTCACCCCTTGGAATGAAGTCCCCCCATAGTCACTCACGATGGGAGATTGGATGTGAATTTTGGATGGATCCACGACTCCTCCACCACTTGGCATGAGCTGGTAAGGGTTTGTAACTATTGTGTGCTATAATAAAGACTGCCCACTAACACCAGCTTTTGTTTAGATACTCCATCTTTTATCATTTACCATATTGGTCCCACCTCAAGATGAATCACTTGCTTGATCCCATGCATATCTTCAAGAATGTGGCATCTACCATTTGGGAACATTTGAATGGGACACAAGATTCCGCAGGCATAAGGGAGGATCTACACACCACAAGGAGGATGCATGAAGCTTGGCCACAAGAGAGGCCAAATGGGAATGTCTTTTTACCTCATGCACCGTGGAGGTTATTAAAGCTAGAGATGGTGGCGGTGAAGCAAGCTATCACTATAGTTCATACTCCCACTAGATGCATGAGGTGTTTGAAGGGGGCCTTCACAAAGAGCAGAAAAAGAGATATAGAGCAATTATATGGCTTGAAATCTCATGATTGGCACAAGATGCTCCAAGTAAGTATTTTATGTGCATAATATCTTTTTCCTTCCAAATTTGTGAGTGAATTAGAAGCAACTAATCAACCATTCCTCGTGTGTTTAGTTCATACTACCTACTAGCATTTCTCGCAGTGCATCGAAGGACATGAAGGATTGTATTTACAAGATGGGTGAGCTTGTGAAGTACTTTACAGGATACAAAATTTGAATATTGTATTTACAAGATGGGCGAGCTTCTGAGGTACTTTACAGGATGCAAGGTGTTCATATTGCTCTCATATTACTAATATTGTGTACTTTTTCCTTTCTAGGTATGTGAGCTCAAAGAAAATAGATCCCACCACACTTGAGAATGCTCGAGTTATGTCAGTGGAGGTGGTTTGTTTAGTGGAGGAGACATTTCCATGTTCTATTCTCACAAGCCAACTACATCTCATAGTGCATTTGGAGGATGAGATTGCTATATGCAGTACTGTACATGCACGATGGTTGTTCTTCCTCGAGCACTTCATGAAGACCTTGAAGGGTTTCGTGAGACAAAATGCAAGACCCAAAGGTAGCATGGCCGAGGGTTGGTTGGTACAAGAGTCACTTGTATATATTTCTGAGTTTCTTGTTGATGTGGATAGCTCTCTCCCACGACTATGGAGAGATGATGAAGACCTAAGGATGACCTCTATTATGCCTCAAGGGAAAGGATGCAGCAAAGTAATAGACATGGAGTTTCTTAATAATATCAACCTCTATTGCATGCTTAATAGTGATGTGATGAAAAGATGGGTGACAAGATACGAGGATGCAAAGGCAAGAAGACAAGGAGAAAGGGCCCTCTTTCGTACACACCACAAATCTCGTGTGCCATACCCTCAGCATCTAAGAGCACTTCCAAAGGATATTCATGTGGATTGGCTACTTGACAAAATGGAGAGAGTAGAGAGAGATAAGGGGATGCATATCACAATGGAAGAATGGGAGTATGCTAGGGGATGCATGAACAAGGTCGGTATATAGAATGTTATGCATAAGTTAGGAGCTTTCAACAATTTAGATTGCTTATTTAATTGATTTTGTGTTGGTGTAGTGTACTATGTTCAATGCTATATGGTGTGAGGGCAAGCATTTTCGAACACAATGGATTGATGATAAGAGAAACATATAAGATTGCAGCATCATTGCTAGCTTTGAGGGAGCCAATGGAGCCATGGATGACTATTGTGGCATAATCCAAGATATTATTAAGCTTGACTTTTGACACTTGTCTGTGTATGTTTTGGATGTAAAGTGGTTTAAGGACATGGTGGAAAGAGGCCCTAATGAAACAATCAAATGCCATGCAAGTGGCTTTGTAACTATTGACTCCACAAAGTTTTGGCAAAGTAAGAAGGACACATTAGTACTATCGCAACAATGTGAACAGGTATTGTACACACACATAAAAATACTCACTTTTAAATATTTGATACCTTCAATGCAAGGAAAATAACATGATTGTATTTGTGTTTGAATTAGGTTGTCTATCAACCAATGGTGGATAATAATAGGTGGTGGCATGTCATACCTATTATGCCACGTTCCAAAGTGATGTATAGTACATTTACTAATATGGAGCATATGGAGGATGATCATGGCCATGGAGGTGATGATGACTGTGATACGAGATTGGAGGATGATTATGAGATAGGAGATAAAGATATTGAGGCCATTACCCATGAGGTTTAGCCTACCATCGGTGGTGTTGATTTCGATGAGCACATGAGTAGCACAAGTAGTAGTGGGTTGAATGTATTTGTAGATCTCAACACTAGTTTGGATTTTGAAGTAGATAGTTTGGCAAGGGTTGATCTCATTGAGGATGAGATTGAATCGTAGCCCATCATTGATATTGGCAAAACTACTTTACATATTGTCTCATTCTCCTCACCTCACTTAATTTTTGTATATGTGGGTTTGCCAAAAAGCATTGATATTTTTGTTAAAATTACGTGCTTTGGTAATCATGGGCAATGTTTGGAAAGCAGTGATGTACATTTATCAGCCTGCACCGAAATCTCGCTTTTTATATTCTCTGTTTTGTGTCTAAATCTGCGTCTAATTCACAGTGCAGACGCGCTAATAGACGCACCCATATTTTTGCTATTCTAGCACCACCTATAGACGCACCCACTATTTTGCGCATCTATCAAGCGCGTCTATAGTTGCTTTGTCTTGTTGTGGTACATGCACTGATATTCCAGCCAAGTAACAATCTTTGTTCATATTTCCTACATTCATAGTGTAGGTGACATCCACAAAGTCTATCACTTCTACATATCTGATGATAAGCAACATGACACTCTTTTTGTGTAGCATTGTTTCATGCTTAATCATGAATGGTTGAAGGACTTTGATATACTACTTAAATGACATTGGGTATGTCTGATGGAGCAGCCTACCAATTTAAATATTAAAGTTCTTTCTACTTTATAGCTCGGTACACCTACGAAACCAGATTACAAATGATGTGAAACTTCTTTGGCTTCGATCACTAGAAGGGCGAGCATGATGGTGCAAGAGTTGTTGTTGAAATATCTTTGACTCATGAGCAACTGAAGGAAGATGGGGCAAAGCTTCAAAGTGGTGCTGATTTAGTGAGACTTTTGAAGGAAAACCTATCTTACAGAGTTGAATGCTCATATAATTCCTAGGCTCTGAGGTGACTAGAGTGTTTTTGGGAAATAAAAGTTGGTGATGTAAATAGAGAGAAGAAATGGGATTGCAAAGATGTATCATAGTCATGATCATTGCATTTAGTTTTGGGGTTTTCAATCGTGATGACACAGCTCTAAGAACTAGGAAATTATCATGCTTTTGCAGTGCTTGTATGCAACAACTTTGGAGGAGATGCACCAATCAATCACATGTATCCACTTGGAATTACATTAACCTTGAAACAATGATAGATGATAGCCTTTACAATGGTTTTGATATGGGCATCATTGAGATGATGCGACATATGAGGGGCTTTATGACACACTTAGTGATGCACTGCTAGTTGGAGATAATTTTTAGCTAGTGCAGAAAAGGACAACACAGAGAATGTTGAATTTTAAATTATCAAGTGCACAAAAGAGAAGGAAATTGCCACGAGAGTTATTAAAGACAACCGGGGAAATATTATTGCCCGAGGCTCCTTCATAGTAAAAGGACTCTTCTATGCAAGTAAGGATGAGAAAACCTATGAATTGTTGCATACTAAGCCTAAGGTGTCTATATACTTGCATCTAGTTTGTGCCATCAAGTTCCCAATGGTCCAAGACATAAGCAATGATAGCTTCTTCATCTTCACACCTAAGGTACACAAATGCATGTATAATAGCATGCCTTATGAAGCTTAGAGCAAGAAGCTTAGAGCAAGCCCTACACTTGTCTCCGTCCTTTCTTAACTCATGGATCAAGGGCCACATTGACAGAACAAAAGGACTGTGAGCCATATTGACATCACTAAAGGATTGTGAGCTACTATGGACTGCGAGCTATAGAATCATACTATATAATTGGCAAATTTCCATCCATTTATCAAGTCCAACTGAGTGAAGAAATCATAAAAAGAGAGAACCATCGTATCCAACTGAGTGAAACATTTTCAAATTATAAATTCCAACTGAGTGAAGCAGTCATAAAAAGAGAGAGCCATTTTATCCAACAGAGTAAAAATTTTCAAATTATAAAGTCTAGCTGAGTGAAGTAGTCATAAAATAAGAATGGATATATGAAAAGGCAATTTATTACTTTAAAACTAAAGTTATATAGAAAATCCAAATGTATAGTTAGCCCCTAAAGTTATATACCCGAGTAGTATACATCCAAGTTTTACTCTTCTGCATTTCATAAAGAGATAACCATAGTATCTTAGGATGGATAAATGCAAAAGTAGTTTATTACTTTAAACCCAAGTTATATTGAAAATCCAAATATATTAGAGGGGTGGTCAGTCCCTAAAAAGGAATTTGCTAATATATATCCAAGATTTACTCTTATACATTTTGAATTGGTTTCACTCAGAATCGAAAGTGATTATGAGGTTGACTCAAAGCCATAAAATGATGAGTGAATACAAAAAATCAAAGTATCCAAAGTTCCAATAGATCAAGTTCAAGATGGGAGTTTGTATTGGAAGCCTTCCAAGACATGGGATCGACACAAAGCATAGTGGGAGCCTTCAGCAACATACTTTGTAAATTGTGGGTTCTTATAATATTGAAGGCCTTCCCACAGTTCATCTGCCAATCAATCCTTGTTGTGAATGGCAATCTCAAGTCAACATTGTGGAACACTAAGTTGCTTTTCCAAGCAATTAATCTCATGTATGACAATCTTGGGTCATTGAGGGACCCAAATTGCAAAAAGGCTTCATCTTTCACAGGACAATACGCAAAAGAAATGTCATTGCTATCTTGGCTTTCCATCTCTAAACCCAATGACTAAAGTGAGTCCATAGTTATCTCTCTATTCCTTTGAGTAGTTTGTAAGGAGTTTGTATTGTAGGGCATGCGACTTTCAGTGATCTTTGTAGAAAATTCACATAGTGGCAAAACATGACTTCAATCACTCTTATATATTTTGAATTGGCTTCACTCAAAATCGAAAATGATTATAAATGACATTGAGTCGAAGCAAAAAAAAAAAGAGTGAATAAAAAAGATGTAAAGTGGTTTAAGGACATGGTGGAAAGAGGCCCTAATGCAACAATCAAATGCCATGCAAGTGGCTTTGTAACTATTGACTCCACAAAGTTTTGGCAAAGTATTCCAAGGACATACTAGTACTACCGCAACAATGTGAACAGGTACTATGCACACATATAAAAATACTCGCTTTTAAATATTTGATACCTTCAATGCAAGGAAAATAACATGATTGTATTTGTGTTTGAATTAGGTTGTCTATCAACCAATGGTGGATAATAATAGATGGTGGCATGTCATACCTATTATGCCACGTTCCAAAGTGATGTATAGTACATTTACTAATATGGAGCGTATGGAGGATGATCATGGCCATGGAGGTGATGATGATTGTGATACGAGAGAGGAGGATGATCATGAGATAGGAGATACAGATATTGAGGCCATTACTTGTGAGGATGAGCCTACCATTGGTGATGCTGATTTTGATGAGCACATGAGTAGCACAAGTAGTAGTGGGTTGAATGTATTTGTAGATCTAAACACTTGTTTGGATTTTGAAGTAGATAGTTTGGCAAGGGTTGATCTCATTGAGGATGAGATTGAACCGTAGCCCATCATTGATATTGGCGAAACTATTTTACATATTGTCTCATTTTCCTCACCTCACTTAATTCTTGTATATGTAAGCTTGCAAAAAAGCATTGTTGTTTTTGTTAAAATTATGTGCTTTGGTAATCATGGGCAATGTTTGGAAAGCAGTGATGTACACCAAAATCTCACTTTCTGTATTCTTTGTTTAGCATCTAAATACATGTCTAAATATGCCTCTACATCTCAGTGTAGATGGGTAAATAGACACGCTGATGAATGCAATGTTAGATGGGCCCTTATTTTCAGAGTGTAAAAGTGCTAATAGACATGTTAATACACATGCAAATAGATGAGCTATTAGACGCGCTATTAGACATGCCCATAATTTCTCTATTTGAAAGTAATGCCTATAGACACACCCGCTATTTTGCACGTCTATCAAGCGCGTCTATAGTTGCTTTGAGTTGTTGTGCATGAGAAATTTCAAGAGAAATAAAATTTTTTAAATTAGGAACTCATGCACTTGACATTGGTCACATTAGACTTGTTTTGAGACATACCCTTAATTTAAGATCGTTAAGAATCACCATTGAAACCACCTCCTGATCCATTGGGACTCTTAAACAAATCATAATTGAACAAAGATAAAATAATTTTTTATATTTCTTAGAGGAGATTTAACTCCACCAATCCAAATGAGACATTTCCTAAAACACTCCTTTTTTCCTACTAGAGTCAGCCCCCTTGAACATATCATTCATCTTCATATCTGCAGATCCAACATACCACCTCAATACCTTTTATAGTGGGCATTTTATCACATCATTACATCCCCATTGCATTCACTTGTAGAGTGATTTATTTTGAATTCAAAATAGTTGCACACATATGTATTTCACATATCACCCTTGCAAAGTCATATTGCTTACTATTTTTTGCATTGGTTCCTACACATACATTAACCAATAAAGTCTCGGATAATTTTTGGCAAATTGTTATATGATAGCATAGAAATTGCATTTAAAATTGGATATTTTGTAAAATATGAAAGTTTGTGAATGGTCACAAATTTTCATTTAGTTTAAGGCAAATAAAGTAGTAGATCCAATTTATTTTATGTTTTTTCCTCCTCTTAAAAAGAACCAGCACCCTCAATTTCCTCACTACTAGTGCTATCTAGAATAGAAGGGATGTTTATGGTTATTCTCAGCATCCACATACTACTTAAAGTTTACTCTTCAACTTGCTCTATGGCATATGGTTGCAAAAGTTTGTACACTGCTAATAGAAGTCTTTTAGTTTAACTACATACTTAGAACCAATAGAGGAATCCAAGACTTTCTTAACATTAAAAGATAGAGAGCAAGTATGGTACTTGAATATAAGAGATTTTTCCCTAGAGTAATGTCTCATAAACTTGAAAAAGTATGATAGTAAGTTCTCTTGTATATTGATATGATAGTAAATTCTCTTGTATATTGATATCTTCAATGATCCGAATGTTTTAAAAAATGATTTGAGAATAAGGTTGATAGTCTCGCACGCACACTCTCTCTTCCAAAAAATCAAATCAATATGAAAAAGCATGAAAAGGTTCATATACAACTAGCAAAGAGTATATTATATGTTAGGTACTACTTAGATCCCTATGGGGCTTGCCACTCGTTTACACAAGTGTTTATCAAAATCAAATATTTGATTACATTAGGACAATCTACATATGATAGATCCATGTACTAATAGCAGTAGATACTACTATCACCACAAGATTAGATAGAAAAGGGCAAACCAACTACGACTCTCATCACACCTACTATTTCAAATCAGTATGTTGTTGCCAAGACTAGCTCTTAGAAATTATCATATCACATTGCCAAAGAGTCAAAACCTTTTAGAATCACCACCTTTGAGTCTCATACATAGATCTTTGCATGGTGTGTTGCTATGTTGTATAAAGGAAAACTCTAGACTCTAACTCCCCTATGAGGTTTCATCACTATCAACAAACTTCCCATAAACCCCCTTTGAATGGGGGCGTTGAACCAAGTGGGGGGAAACATCAAAATTGAATAGATTATGTCATCCATCCATATATGACCAAGATCCAAAACGATATTCACAACCAAAAAAACTCATAAAATGTTTTTTTGTCATGCATATTGGGCCCGGCTAACTGTCAAAATTCTCAAACTCATCTTTGATTGTTGAAGTGTTCTTGCAAATTTATCCCATCAGCAACTCTTCTATTAAGCACACCTTGGAATCCTTTTGAGCCTTTACACTATGAATCATATGCCTTATTGAAGAAATACTCTACTATTGCATCCCTACCAAAATAGGGCTCCTCAATGATTCACCACCTTGCCAGTGGATCCTACTGATCCCTCTTAGGCTTCTTTCTTCTCCCATGATTTTTTCGCATGCCTTCTTGTCTCAAGACATCCTTCCTTTTGGAGATCTCTTTGGAGTCATCCCACCTTGCCCAATGCTTGCCATGTGGAGTCTTCCTTGTGTGCCATATGACATCCTACAACTACCTTTCATTAAACCCCTATCAAGGGCTCCAATTACACGTTCAAATAAATGTTGAGGCTTAGGAAAACTCCTATATTGTAGCCCTTTACTCCACTTATGCAATAATTTTCTAACCCTTCTAGTTTCCCACCTCACATCATAGCTTTGGTATTATAGTTGATGTAACATTCCCTTTCCCTCAAGAATTATTTGTCCTCAAAAACAAAATTGGGAACCTCCGCTAGAGATTGCTTACCATTTCCCATGTTGATCTCTCTTCAGGTTTATCTTTCCACTTAATTAGACGTTCTTTCCATATTGTATGTCACATTCTTTTTTCTTGTCTATCTAAGGTTCTTTTTGGTTCATGTGGTAAGGTAGCAAGTTCAATGACTTAATGTAGGACTTCATTTCCAATGAGATTATCATCATCTCCTAATTGTCATTTTAGCCTACTTAAATGAAAAAATGGATACATCCCTCTTGTAAGGCTAATTTGTAAGAAAGTTATCCAATTATCTTAAGTATTGTGAATGGTCTATCATACCTAGGAGACAAATTTGGGACATTTACCTATTTTTAGGATTCTCAAGATTCAGGTACCTTGAGATAGAATTTCTCAAACTCTAAGTTCCTTCTATGGTGGGGGTTTGCATATCTTCTAGCTCTATGTTGAGCCCTTCTGATGATATCTTTAGCTTACTTAAGAATTTCAAGATTCATATCCTCAGGAAAGTCTTTGGCCACTTGACTCTTCTCTTTTTTGAGTCTCACTACAATTGGTGCTCTACGTTGAAATCCAAACATAATCACGAATGGACTAAAACCTGTAGCTGAATGCTGGCACTGTTATATGCAAATTCCAATATGGGCAAATACTTTTTGCAATTAGTTTGCCATTTACTTACATATGCTTGAAGCATATCCTAAATAAACTGATTGACCCTTTTAGTTTACCATCACTCTCTAGATGATCCATTGTGCTCATATTTCAAGAAGTTTCCAATCTCTTAACACAACCCTTCAAAAATTGAAGTTGAATTTTCTATTGCAGTCACTAACAATACTGGCTGGTAGACCATACAATTTATAAATATGATCCACAAATAGCCTAGCTAATTCTAGAATTTTAACGTCTTCATTGGTTGGAATAAAGTGAGCTACCTTGGTCCATCGATCACAATTGCCCACACAAATTCGCACCCCCTCTTGTTCCTAGGTAATCCAACAATATAGTCCAAGGAGATGCTTTTCCATTTTCTAGATGGGATCTCCAATGGATGTAGGAGACCTTCCACCTTAATGTATCTAGCCTTATTGACCTAGCAATTTTGGCACCTTAATACGTAGTCTTGGATGTTCTTATCTATTCCAAGCCAAAAGAATTCCCAAGTGCTTAGCATTTGGACTATCATGACACTCAAAAAGAATTTAGCACCTAATTTCATTATTATCCGTGACACAAACTCTACCCTTATAGAGTAGGCAACCATCTTCAATAGTATGTTTTTCTAATGTAGACCTTTATCACTAGTTTGTGGCGTGTCACCATTACTCCTCAATGAGATCCCTTCGATTAGTTGGATCCCTCCTAATTATTTCTTTCCATATTTCAATGTTGGGAATAGTCTAATTCTTTGATTTCAAAAGCCACTGGTTGACCCTTTTTTATATGTACTGCCCCAGCAGGAAATTTGTTGGCATCTGCTTCAACTGCTAATGGTTCATTGGGATCCTACAGGATCAGATGCTACAACTACCTTTAGCTTATCAAAGCTATTCTTTTGAGGTTCATTCCATATAAAGGTACTTCTCTTCCCCTTAAGTTGGAATGTCATAGGAACAACTGTCTTAGCATGGTCTTAGGTGAAACTCCTATAAATTCCAAAAAAACCCAAGGTTTGTAGGATGTGGCCATTCTTATATGACCCTTACCTTTTTGGGATCCATACAAACCCCTTCATGGGGGATAATATGTCCCCAGTCTCTCAATGATTTTTCAAATAATTCACATTTGGATTCTTTAGCAAAAAAAGAATTTTCTCTAAACAATTGGAACACTTTCCTCAAATGTTCTAGATGCTTTTGCCTCATTTTACTATTAGATGAGGATATCATCTAGGAATACTACATCAAATTTTCCTAAATATAGCCTCAACACACTATTCATAAGTGTCACAAAAGTTGTTGGAGCATTATTAGACAAGGCCAAGTGGCATTACTCTAAACTAATAATGCCCATACCTAGTGTGAAATGATGTCTTAGGGACATCCTCTTATCTGGTTCACACTTGGTGATATCCTAACCTTTGCAATTGATCAAAGAGATCATGAAATTGTGGCAAAGGATACTTATTGTTTGTTGTGATTTTATTTAAGTCTCGGTAACTATGCATAAATGCATAGTAGCACCTTTTTTCTTTACTAGTAAAACTGATGATGACCAAGGTTACTTACTAAGTTGAATTTGGCCCCTATTAGGGTATTAAATTAATTGTCTTTTTACCCCACATTCTTCTTCTTGATTGATTCTATAGGTGGTTTACAAATAGGGCTAAATCTAGAAATTGTGTTTATTTTGTGATCTATATCTCACTCAGGGGGTAAGCCATCAAGAAAATTAAGCAAGAAAACATATTGAAATTGAACCATTAAATAATTAAATGGTTTATACTCTTAGAAACATCAAGAGAAAATTTACTCTTTCCAAATATAGCAAATCATCAATAAAAGTAAGTTCATCGAGATATACCTCGCATTGTTGTTGGTGTCAAATTCATTCCAATTTGTTGATAGTTTTGATCTCTAACCCACGGCTAGCTTAGAAGTGCTCAATTTTCTTCCCATCCCAGTGCTATGCTTAGTCAAGATGCTTGCTCTTGTAGGTCTAAAATAGTTATACTCAGTTGCAAAAAAATGTCAATACATTATACTCTCGGATGTTGGGGTTAGCTATCGGAGAAGAATCGTATGATGATGGGAGAACACCAAGTAGTCTCACACTCAACACTTAGACAATGAAGCATTACAATAGAATTGAATAGAAAAGACAATCAATTGCTCATTCACTTTTATTAAATCAACCAATTTGATACAACCAAGCCACCTCACCTTGCAATGGACACTCCCTAACCTATCAATTCAAGTTACAGGAAGAGAAATCAGCACATAGCTCTCTTGTTCTCTCTCTTTCCTATTACAAATCTAGATAACTACATAAACCACCTTCTAAAAGAGTGGGTGCTGGGTGCGCCAACCTCCATTGGCTACATCATCGCGATCAACTGCACCTCTTCTACAAAATGGGTGCTCAACTACCTCCAACATTCCTCACTTCTAGCCGAGATCAACTCTCGGTGACCACACAACTGTTAGACTAACTTGAGGCTAACATATCTCCTTACCTATCATTGCCCATGTCCTCACAGATTGGGAGGCTCTAGGTGCTTCTTGAATGTTGAGGCATGACGGTTGAAGCCACATGATTGCCGATGCCTTCGATGGATAGGAAGTCGGGGATGAACTCGAGGGGGCGAGTCCTTATGTATAAACCCTATATATCACGTGTGTTCAAGGCCTATTTGGCAAAACCCTTATCTATGAACTTTTGATTATTAAAATGCACCTTTTTTCTGTTACATCTGTATTAAAAAAATAAAATCCTTTTTACAACACCCTTTTGTATGTGAAAATGTCAAAAAATTTGAGATTAAATATATCCATATGTTGAACTCATTTAATAGTCACATTTTTATTGAGTGACCCCCCCGAGGGGACAAATGGGTTGTTGGATTGGTCCAGGGAGAAATGGGGTGTCAAAAGGGCCTTGAATTAGTGTTTCCTAATTTCAAGGGATTAGAGAGGTATTTGAGGTGTACCTTTGAGAGTGTTCTGAATTGTGGGGCAATTCTATGTTGAGGTGTCAAGCTGAATTTACTATGCCTAGGTCCATAGATGGTTTTTATTTGAAAAATATGGTTTCAGTTTGAAAAAAGGGTAGGAATACCATGGATTTTGGGAGGAAAACCACCACGTTTGGGGAGAGACCACCATGTGCTAACATGTGTCCCAAATTTGAAAAAGGGGGGGGGGAGGAAGTGCATTTAAGGCATCCCCTAAAGTAAAAAAGGTGGTTGTAAGGCTTGCGACCTATGCAGTGCATAGAGGAGAGGAAAATTTGTATTACATGTGCGTGTGCCACATGTACAAGTGAGATTGAGGCACCACTTGGGGAAGGGAGGCACCCACCAAATTTAATGGAATGCCCACTTTGGATCTTAGTGGGAATTGAACCTCTAACCACCTACCAAGGGCCCCTCCACTCTTGCCACTAGGCCATTGTGCCAATAGTGATATCCCTCTCGACCACATTATATATAATCTCATATGACTTTTTGCCTCTCTTCCATATTTGTCACCAAAAACCATGTACCAAAACCACCTTAGCCTCCATTATGACCCTCCACATAGGATTGGATTATGGAAACGAATCTTTCACTACTCCATTCCTTATGAGAGTTTATGAGACCCCAATTCTCCCCTAATGTGCATCTATAGTTGAAGGTCAAAGAGGGGATTGTGGTGGCTCAAAATGCCGCCCCCTTGGTGGACAAGGATATATGTGTGATTGATATCCATAGGTGGGAGCTCAGGTTCAGCAAGCAAGTCCAGTGTCCATAGGCCTCAAGGACTAGGCCTTCAGATGAAACTTCGATGCCTGGCATTGGATGCACAAAAGTGATAGAGCCAATCTTGCATTTATAGCTACCCACATCCACTAAGTATGCTATTGGAAAAGAAACACAGAACAAAGCAACACTCATACAAAACCTTCATCTCTACACACATCAACACTCAGAATATCTTCAGGCCATATGTCTTCAGGAATCCATTCTACTTTTTTTTTTTTCCCAAAGAAAGGAACCTTCTATTAATGCTTGAAAGATTTCATACAAGACAACAGCCCCGAAGGTGATGAGTATAGAAAAAATCAGAAAAGGTTGAGAAAGAAAATGGCTTGTTCTAGAGAAACCCAACTCACTGCCTAGGGGATCTCTAGAACTGGGGCTAACCTCCAACTGGGGGGACTATACAGCTAGCGAATCCCTCATGGAGTGAAGATGTAGAAAGTCCAAGCCTTGCAGATATGAGCATGCCTCTCAATCATTCGCCTTGGAGCTTGAAGTCCCATGCTCCCAGGTGGACCATAGAGTGTAAGTGATATCCTGCCAGATGGCAACTAGGGTAGCCAAGGGTGGAATGGGGTTCTCACCCTTCACAAGAATGCAGCAACAAGCCACCCAAACGTTCCAAGTTGTGATGCTGGCTACCACCTATCCTCCCTAGGAGGAGGAGCTAGGCTGCCTCATGGATATGTGTGCATATGTGTCATGATCCTAAGGGCTCTCATCTAGATCCTCGCTGTGCTACTGCAGCTCCATAAGCAATGCGAGATAGACTTCTCCAAGACACCATCGGAGCAACAATGGCACTGTCCCTCCACTCGCATCTGCTCCAACCATGGTCCGACGGGAAAGCCTCTGTGGGCGGCCAGTCAGAAGAAGTATGAGATCCTCCTCGGCCACAATCTAGACCACAACCATCTAGAACCTAGAGCTCACATCCCGGGGCACTCTCTGGGTCACCCAATGTCTCTCCCTTGAGGGGTTCCACCTCAACGAATCCATCTGAAGCCTCCTACCGATCCATGTGGTGTAGGGGAAAAAGGGCAACTCATCCACTGGCTCATCTAGGTCACCCCTAGAGGGGCAAAACCACTCTCCCAGATCCCACTGGACCTCCCTTAGGTGTCTACCCTCCCACAGCCAAAGGTGCTATCTAGAGATGTCCTTCTCTGAGATACTGGGAGGGTTAACGTGCCACTCCTTCCCCAAATGTCCTACCTCTCTAATCATCTGCCAGTGTATCCCATCGAGACTCTCATCCATCTTTAAAGGGTCCCTCTCAGTGAGTGGCTGAAGTAGGCCTCTAGGTCCTACATGGAAGAAGCCGGGGTGTGTGCTGCCATGCTACATCAACATCCTCAAGAGAACACGAGTATGGGAAAACTGCCCCAACCATCTGTTGTCTCTCCAAACGTGAAGTCCTTCCCACCAACAATCTCATCCATCAGCTGCCCTGCCCCTCACAGAGACGTGCTAGGGCATCAAGCCTTGCCTCTTTCTCCATAGGTAGTCTACTCCAATGGCCAAAGGACTGAGCTAGACCACTGTCCCACTGTGCCCAACCAATGTGAGTCCATTGTCTGAGCATACATCCCTCTTGATCTTTGATCTCTGGGGGCCACATAAGGGGCTAGCACTAAAACTCCTCGCTACATCTGGGTAGAGCACGGATGATACCCCTTGACAATCTCTGCGATACCTTATGAAGACTCCTCGTCAAGGGGAAGCCCTTTCACATAAGGGGGGCCTCTGAGAAGATCCATCTATGTGAAGGCTTCCACTGTCCCCTAGTGCATGAGATGTTCCTCAGAAGTCCTCGCTGTAAGAGGAGCTTCCAAGGCTCTGCACCTGGGGCGAGGCCACGAACCACCAACTTGCCTAGAAGGGCCTTGCTCTGCATCTCCGGATCAATGACACCCAAGCATCCCATGCCTGTAGCATGATCATCATCTGCCAAGCTACTCGAGCCCTAGTGTTCCTGGTGCCATCTGAACCTGCCCAAAGGAAGTTCCATACCAACCGTTGGAGCTACCCAATGCATCCTCTATGAAAGCACCAGCAGGAGGCGATATACCATGCCATGGCAAGAAGGACCTAGTCTGCCACTAAGGCACCACCTATTAGGGAGAGTTTGGCCAAGATCCAATAGGAATCTTGCACTGAACACTCTCAAGGACTGAGGCAATCGACTACTCTATTGTAATGTCAATACCCACCTAGCATCCGGCGAGGTATCTCATTGTCTGGCCCCGCGATATCCATCTAAAGCCAAAGTCACTCCCCCACTCATGGATCTCCTACGTCTCCTCAAAGCCTATGAAGAAACCTATAGATTTTATCTAGTTGATCCGTGCCCCCAAGGGCTCATAATAAATAGCCAGGGCACCCCTGACTCTCTCCAGACTCACTCTGGTGCCCTCAACATACAAGGCCATGTCATCTACAAACTCTAAGTCGAGTAGCTCCTCCTCCTTTCTAATTGGGAGCCTCAACCCTATGATTGTGATCTCAAATAGTAGCCCAAAGCCTCCCCACAACCAAGAAGAGGAAGGGAGCGAGTGGGCAGCCCTGGTGGACTGAGCAAGAGAGAGGAAAGGCCTCACCTGTGTCCTTAGATAAGCATTTGAGTAGAGCTCCCTGCATACAGTGTTGAATATCCTCTGACCCATCTGTCTCTGAGAAACCCAATCTCCTCATAGTGCCCTCCAAGAAGGACCACTCCACCCTATCATAGGCCTTCTCAAAGTCCAAGAGAAGGACGGCCAGTGGTTGTGACTCCTCCTTGGACCAATCCACCGTCTCCCAGAACGTGAAGATGTTGTCTAAGATGCTACGCTCTTGGACAAACCTAGTCTATGTGTTATGGATGATGTCACCAAGATGGGGCTGTAACCATAAACTCAAGACCTTTGCGAGGATCTTGTATGCAATATCAAGCAAAATGATTGGCCTCCACTATCGGATGTCTCACCTATCTCCCTCTTTTGGGATCAAGCAAATCCACCCCCTGCTCAAGGACTAAGGGAGAAGGCCTATGTCAAAAATCTCTTGGCAAGTAGAAGGAAAGGGGTGGAGATAATCTCCCATAAGTTTCAAAAGAAGGCCAGTGTCAAGCCATCCTCATCCGGGCACTTCTAGGTCAAGAGAGCCTTGAGGGCTTCCCAGAGCTCCTCATTTGTGAAAGGATCCTCAAATCTATTGCATAAGTCATGTGAGACTACTGTCAGAACATGATCCCAAACTAGCTCTCAGGCCACAAGATCAGCTAGGGTCATCCTCTCCATCTAAAAGAGCTGGATGTAAAAACTAGTGGTCATGTCTAGAATCTCTTGCAGGTTAGTGTGCATGATGCCCTCCGAGTCCCGGAGATGCTGTAGCTATGTGCTTACTGATCAGGGCCTAGTGGTATGAAAGAACTGCTTCGTCATCCTACCCCCTGCTGCACCCATCGGTCCTGAGAGGAGTGATAGGAGAACTCAACCCGCCACAACTCCGTGTCCTAAAGCTCAAGATGAGTGCTCTCAAATCTATCACTAAGCTACTGAGAAACTAGGTCCTTCTCCCTAAGCCTCTCGATGGAGGTGAGGTCTCTCCTCAAATCCCGCTCATGCTCCTTAAGGGTCCTCCTCTGCCTAAGGGCATGAGCCTGTAGCTCCTCACTGCTCCTCTGAATCGCATCGGCCATCCACGTAGCCTAGCCCTCACATGGTGTCATCTCTGACTGCTCCCAAATCCCTGCCATGACCTGTAAATCTCCTCATCTTGTAGAAGTTTCTCTAGAATGCATACCCCCTTCTAGGGGATACCTCGACGGGGCTGATCCAAGTGAAGTACCACTGGAGAGTGGTCTGACATCGTGGTACCTGCCAAAATCCCGATAGATCCACCTCTATGTAGTGCCCAGCTCCCAACATAGAAATGGTCTAATCTCTCTAGAAATCCATCGTGTCTCCTGTGTCCAACCAAAGGAGAAGAGAAGGCTACCAGGTGTCCTACTAAAATTTGGCTCTCTCCATAGGTCTTTGCCCCACTGATCATGAAAATGAACTGCTCTTAGGTGCTACACTTTGCTGCTGGCATCTCAAAGAACGAGGCTCTACCCTACTTGTCTTCCCCAAACTCCAGGTTGTTGAAGTCACCTCCAACAATCCAAAAGTCTACATTTGAAAGACACTCTAACAGCCTCCTCCAAAAGGCTGGGCGGTGCTGTCTACATGTTGGGGCATACACGTTCAGGATCCCAATCCTAGACTCTCTCATCCAAACTCCCATCCAAACTGCCATCTAAGCTCGCCCTGATTGTAGACCTCTGGAGCCAAAGTCTATGAGACTGAGATGCAGACCCCTCCACTCTGTCCTACCACGGGGGACCACTCCTCTAGACCACTCCCTGGGAGAAGGTAATAGCGTCGCCTGATGTTTGCAGCTGAAAACCTATGCTCTTGAATCATAAGGATGTCCACTGCCCACCCTACCACTGCCCTCTGCAACTCCTACCGGAGTATCAGGTACTGCGGGGGCTAGCTACGAACATGATCATGGAGCCCATGTACATTCCAACTCACTATGGTCCACCTCATGAGGATGGGGGAGTCGGGAACAAGGCTCTCCTGTGAGTGGGTGCCTTTCCTAGAAATACTACCTTGTGTGATTTTGCCAAGGGTTTAGAGGGCGAGTAGTTAGTGTCTATGCGGCGCTGTACTAGGGTGGATATCGGCTCAATACCGATCTTCTGTGCCCACTTCATTATGAAGGAGGATTCCACCCCGAACAGCAGCTCCACACACTTGTGGAGGGGCCAAAAATGTGCCTGCTCCACCTTTGTCTCCAGCGGCAATCTGATAACTCTTGTCGCCAAACCACGCACCGGTCCCTCGCACATGAAGCTCAACTGAAAGTTCACCTCCACACCATGGGCATACCAAAAGTCTAGTCCTTGTAACCCCATCCACTCATCCATCATGAGTGTAATCTGATTTTCCAAAATAGCATTGAACACCTCCGAGGACCATTTCTTCAACCATGTGGAGGCAAACAAAAATCTCCAAACGGGTTGTGTCGAAGATCCCACTGCACTGATCAAACCCCCCTTCCGGGACTAAAGGACCATGAGCATTACCTCCAATGGCAAAGGATATGAGTCTCGAATCTCCAGATAGTTCTAGGGACCTAATCTCCAGAAGTCTCGCAGTAAGGGATTAGGTTGGAGGTTGGGAGCCGTTGACCAAGAAGACACAAGCCTCATCCCTTAGGATCCCTTCCTCAACAGACTTGTTGTTGCGATGAGGAAGAAGGGGGCGTCATCATTCCCTTGCCAGCTGGTAGGGGTGTCGAAGTGGAAGAACCTACTGCAGAAGTGGAGAGGGGGCAGTGGGAGAGGGAGAGGTAGGGATGCGGGGGATAGAGGGAGGGGGGCAGGTGGTGACAGTGACCATAGAAGGGGACGGGGATGGGGAAGTGAAGAGGAAGAGGGGGAATGGTTTGCGAGGAGGGGGAGGGGGAGGAGGGATAAGGATGACCCCTGCTGATTAGGCTTGTTGAGGCTCTGGGCTCGTCCATGGCCCCATCACACTAGCATTTGTGGCTTTCAGCATCACCACATCTGAAGCTCCTAGGGCTTGCTGCCTACTGTTGCAAAGCTGGAGGATCGTCTGGATGGGTGGTGGCCCCTACCACCGTGCTAGAGGAGGTGGCTTCTGCTATTCCTACTTCAAGGCCTCTCAATCAACCCTTTTCCTCTCTCTGCAATTGACCCTTTGCCTGCGGCACTTACAGACGTGCTTGCTTGCTTTCTTTTTCTTTTTAACCTGGTTCCAGTCCCCTTATGAGGGGTAACCCATGGGTGAGACTCTTGCTGCTCTTGCCTCAGAGGATGCTGGACTTGGGCTTACTGACTCTGTCTACTCTTCGGGGGGGGAGGCGCATGAGGGAGGCCACGAGGGCACCCAAGACATTGGCCTAGTAACCCAAAAATCTCCACCCTCTGGCAAAGTGTGCCCCCTTCAAGGGTCTTGAGGAGAAGCAACTCTGGGAGCAACTCTAGGCTCTCAACCACCAATCTGATCTTGGGTACTCCATCATCTACTAGAATTGAGGCAGCCGACTCTAGCAGGGACTCGAGCACTATGCCAAATGCCCAACCAATGGAAGGGAGGATGGATCAATACTCCTTGGGAGCCCTAGGAAGCAAAGTGTTATCGAAAAATGTGGAACAGGGTGTGTCATATCCATCCACTGTGAACCCATGATACCAAGGAAAGAGGTAAACAAGATGTCAGCCAAGGAGTATGCAGCTCTACTTCACAAGTGTTGAGGCAGTGTCAGGAGAGCTCAACTAGATGAGGAAAACGCCTTGTCCATAGATGGTGACCTCTTGCATGTGGTCTCCCTCTCATGCCAAGCTCGCCTGGATCCACTCTCGTACCTGTCTCCATATAGGCGTGAGGCTCACAATTCTACCCACAAGTGCCTTATCGTGGAGGGATTGAATTGCCTGCTATACCTATTGCTTATCAACTAGGGAAAGAAGAACCTTAACAGCCGTGGGATTTGAGGGTGCTGCCATAGAGCCCCTCTGACCAGATCAAGGGTCACCACCAAAGTTTTCTTTTGCCTTAACAAGCACAAATGCTCCCGCTCCAGGGAGGAAGAATAAAAAGAAAGAAGAGCATCAGAGGGGGAGGCGGAGATGAGGCGGGTTAAGGATAAAAGTGGAAGAAGGAGGGCAAGGAGTGCGGAAGGCAGAGGAGGGGAGGGACGAGAATGCGAGGAGGGAGAGAACGAATCCATACTACTTCAGCCCACCACTCCTCATCATTCACATGTATTATCACATACCAATAGTCTTTGTGGACTTTAGAGAAGATTACAAATCCAAAAAACCTACCTAAACCACCTTCTAAAAGAGTGTGTGCTGGGTGCGCCAACCTCCATTCATCCATTGGCTACATCATCGCGATCAACTGCACCTCTTCTACAAAATGGGTGCATAACTACCTCCACCATTCCTAACTCCTAACCGAGATTATCTCTCGATGACCACACAACCGTTAGACTAACCTGAGGCTAATTCAGGACCTTGAAACCATAAACCCTAATCCCTAGGCCCTAAACCCCAAATCTTAAACCCTAACCCCTAATTTCTAAACCCTAAATCCTAATCATAGCCCTCAAAACCCTAAATTCTATACCCTAATCCCTAATTCCTAAACCTTAACCCCTAATTCCTAAACCCTAACCCTTAAACCCTAAGCCCTTAATCCTAAACCTAATCCCTAAACCTAAATCCTAAACCCCAAAATACTAATTTGTAAACCCTAACCCCTAATCCCTAATCCCAAAACCCTAATTCCTAAACCCTAACCCCTAAATCCTAAACCCTAATCCCTAAACCTAAATCCTAAACCCAAAATCCAAATCCGTAAACCCTAACCCCTAATCCCTAATCTCAAAACCCTAAACCTAAACCCTAACCCCTAATTCCTAAACCCTCAATCCTAATCCTAGACCTCTAACCCCTAAACCCTAAACCCTAAACCCTAAATCCTAAACCCTAAACCCTAACCTCAAAACCCTAAACCTAAACCCTAACCCCTGATTCCTAAACCCTAAACCTTAAATCGTAAACCCTAAACCATAACCTCCAAACTCTAATTCCCAAACCCTAACCCCTAATCCCTAATCCCTAAATCTTAAACCTCTAACACACTATTCAAAATTTTTGGACTTGTGTAAAGTCCAATTTGAGAAATGGACTAAAAAACAGTCCAAAATTTTTGAATATACTAGTAATGTTGTTTTTTGAACTAGATTTGACAACTCAAAACAAAAGATTTAATGATTAAGTAATAAGAACATCAATGCATAACCAAATCTCTTACAAAGGTGGTCTACATAAACATTTTCATAACTTCACAAAAATCTCTTACAAAGGGGGTCTACATAAACATTTTCATAACTTCTTGTGAATTGAGCTACTATCACCTAAGAACATCAATAGATGACCAATTCTCTTAGAAAGGTGGTGTAAATAAACACCTTTATGTATAACTGGTGTGCACACACGTTTATGACCATTTCTTTTAGAAAGGTGGTGTACATAAACCCCTTATAAAGGTAGTGTAGATAAATCCTTTCATGTGTAAGTGGTGTACATATACACCTCACTTGGTATTAAAAAACACCCTTAACTATAAAAATACATTTGACATAAAGTTTAAAATACACCATCAAGTATAAAATGGACCTCATAAACAATCTTTATACACAATAATGAGAGTAAAGAAATCAAAAAAGTAGTAAACTTTTTATTAGATATTCGCTTTACATAGAAGTTCAAAACTTATGATTACAAAGCCGTCAGCCATCATGTTACTCAGTACCAATGTCCTCAATGCCAGGCCCTTGACTACCAGGGTCCTGACTAATAGGCTGCTCTAAGACTAGAGTCTCAGTAGCAAGGTCCTCAGTAGTTTGCTCTTCAGTTCCAAGCACCTGACTAGTAGGCTGCTCTAGAGTCTCATGACCAAGTTCTTGGTGAGTAGGGACCTGGCTACTAGGTTCCTGACTAGTAGGCTACTTTGGAGTCTATAAGGTCATGGTTGAAGAACCATCTATGCCTTCTGGTAACTCCTCCTCGTCATGCTTTACCTCGTCCATACCTTCTTTGAGTAAGGCTTCCTTGATTGATCCACTTGCATGTCCTTCACCCAAGATCAAGGGTGCCTTCCTCACTTTTAATTTCAAGGGAAGTGCTTCCACCTCTTTAGCCTTACCTTTTCTTATGATGTGCTGTACTACTACTTCTCTTGCTGCTGTGAGCCTTCCTGTATGATGAGTGGAACCTCCTTGACTGTAGTTGACAATTGATCACCCTTATTCTTTGTGCAGATTTCTTCTTGGTGTAAGTCATCGGATGCAGAGCTTTCATCCTCATCATCACCTGAGCTAGAATCATCACCCTCAGACTCACTACCCTCATCTTTGACATTTTTCTCACTACGCTCTTCTTTGACATGTTCCTCTTCAAAGAAGGTACGTAGTGCAATTGTAATATGTGTCAAAGAACTCAATTTGATGGGGGGTATTAATGACATTTACATTTCTACCTTGGCGTAGCAATTTCTCAGTAGCAAAACCCATTCAATACAATGCTACTTCCCACCCATCATTCAGTAAATTCTTTGTCATCTCTAGTATCACATCAAGATCCATCGGCTTTCTGTAATCCACCGTTGTTGCATCAAGCTTAACCTTATTGTCCTCAAAGTAATGAAGCTCGAGAGTCCTTCAAGGAATTTTGATTAGATTGCCACCACCCCTGGATAAGAAGCACATCAAGAAAGGCTGCAAGACTTGAATGGCAGTGCCTTCCAAGACAGTCATATGATTGTGTAGGACTATACCATGGTATACTTTTGAAAGTAAATACCCAAATGCAGATGTCAAACTCGCATACAAGGCATCCCTTTATGATTATGTCATGAACAGGACCAACGTTGATCTTTTCTTATCTACCATAGGACCTACGATAAACCGCACAAGTTCAACTATCCGTGACATTGCAAGGTCTTGCAATTCATCTATGAAAATACGCATGGCTTCTCCCAAGCATGACCACTCATTGTTATGAAATGCTCTGTATCAATGCCATTGATGTGTGCAAATTTTTTATCATTCTCTGATAGCAAGATATCATAGGAGAAGCTGAATGGAGAACCATCATCTAAACCACCAATTGCTCTACCTTGGGCAGTGGATTGCAAGGCCTTTTTCTTGATGTCCATATATTTTGTCTCAACATGCTGGCAAAGAGTAGATTCTTGGAAAGTTGCAAGTTTGAGCCCATTGATGGGCAACACTTTTGTGAAGCTTGCAGGATCGCCCTTGATGAGGGAAGAAAAGGAAACTTGCCACAGATTGAGTGGATGGAAAAGTTTCAATGGGTCATTTGTCATATATGCATATTTAATGATGACTCGAAGTACATTCTAGAATCAGAAAGGCTGAATTCTGCTCCATTTAGGTTGAAAATTTCTGAGATCTTGATAAAGGCAAGGGAGTTATGGATGGGCTATGGAAAGCCACAAACAGTGAAGGGTAGGAGACCTACATCTGAGTACATGGCAAAGAGGGCTCGGTTCTATATAGATGCTTGAAAGGTGTTGTAATCAATACGCAAGGCATACCAAGTAATAAGGTTGAGGCAAAGGATTTGAACACCACCGTTGCAAGACATAGGGATGTTACTTGCATTGTCTTCTATGAGGACTCAGTGTTTCAGAGCATGGTGGATGTTTGCCAAGCATATTAAAATAGGGAAGATATCCTTTGAGGCACCAGAGCACACTACAACTCAGAGGAAAGAAATAAATCAACCGATGTCTATTGTTTGGTGGAGAGCATTAAGGTTTGTTCCAGATGCAATAACAAAAGAAGTATGCAAGAAGATCCTAAGTGGTGACTGCTTCTTTGGAAAGAAGAGCAAGCATAGCAACTTGGATGAAGTGGTCACCCGAATGATTCAAAGTGAGGCTGCTCTCTCGGCACTATTATTTTTATTGAAATCTGATGATGAGTTAGCTGGCAAGTCAATTGATGTGGATAAGCAAAAAGCACTTAGCCTAGGTCAATAAGACATGGGCTAGAAAGTGGTTGGCTTCAATGGATGCATATGCTATCTCTTCTCGATGTCAGTCCCATATCGGCTTTAGTACAAAGCCTCTCCATGAACAAAGTCACTCCTTCTAAATTTCTCAAAAGCATCAAGAAAGTCCATGCGCTTTTGAAATGTGACATCAGGCAATGTAGGATCATCTTCTTGAAGTCTCTTAAATGCCATAGGATGAAGAGTGATATTAGTGGCAACTGGAGTTCTTGTTTTCCTCGTATCTTCATACAATTTGCGTGCAAATGTCTTATCTAGCTTTCTTTGATTTGTGAACAACAAAGCTCGATCAATAAGCATTGTGGCCACGCTGAATTGTGAAAATCCCCAAATGTACCCCTTATCCTCTCGAGGATGTAAGTCTACCACACTTAAAGAAAAGTCTTCGAGACTTGTATCTTCTTCTTGCAGATCCTCCTGCTCATTGCTATCCAATTTTTCACCTAGTTTTAAATAACCTGCACTTGAATGATCTGCACGTGGAGTAGGAGTTATTTTTGCTCTTTTTTTGGGAATAGCTGTAGAACTTGAATCTGCTCCACGATCACTCCTTGTTCCTATAGTTGCAGCGGTCGATGGTGTAGGTACAGTTGGAGATACTGTAGTTACTGCCGCAGATATTGTAGTTACTCTTGCTGGAGTTACCGTAGTTATCGCCATAGATATTGGCGGTACAACTTGAGGGTTACATGTTTTAGATGGTGTACTTTGAAGGTACAACAACACCACTTGGAAATGCATCCCACATTTTCTTCAATGCTTCTAAGACACTAAGTAATTCTTGGGATCCCTCAATTGAATCTGGTAAGGGCTTCAAGAAGTGCTTGTGCATAACTCGTAACTTGTAAACCATCTCGTCATTCTTTCCTTTGCACACAACTTCTATCAAATTGTTTTCTTTAATGTTGATGTTTGAGACCATGCCACCATTTCTTACTACCTTTTCACGCTTGACACATTCTCTGCAGTGATCACCAAAAAATACTTTGATTTACGCTCCATAAAATACCAAGCATGTTCAAGGTATTTGAAAGACACCTTGGAACCAAAACTGGAAGCCATAGTTTTCTGAAAAATAATCAAAAATAAAAAATGAGAATTATAATGATTTTCAAACTCAAAATATTAAATAAATTTCTAATTAAATATTATTTTAAGTTTTATTTATTTTTAATTTTTAAAATAAAATAAATTAATTTATTATTATCTTTTTTTAATTATTTTATTTTATTTTATTTTAATTAATTAATTTACTTTTATATTTAAAATTTAATTTAATTTTTAAAATTTTTTTTAAGTTTTATTTATTTTAACTTTTTTATTTTTTTTAAATAAATTAAGTAATTTTTTTCGTCTTTTTTTTCCTTTTTAAAATTAAATTAAATTAATTTTTTCGTCTTTAAAAATAAAATAAAAATTTAAAGCCCTTTGGGGGCTTAGGGTAGGGGAGGGATTAACCCCCAACCTGTTGCATGCGCAATAGGTTGGGGGTTAACCCCCTCCTCTCCTCTCGCCTCCCCCCATCCCGCCTCTCCCTTCCTCTTTCTTTGCCTCCTCCTCTCGTCTGCACCCTCCCGTCAAACCCCTCCCCTCCCTCCTGCCTCCCCCTCCTGTCTGCGCCCTCCCCGCCCTCTCGCCTCCTTGCCTGCCTCCTCTCCCTCCTCCCTCCCACCTCCCCACCTACCTCCTCTCCTCCCTCTCGCCTCCTTGCCTGCCTCCTCCCTCTCGATTGCCCTCTCCTCTCCCTCCTCCCTCCCCTCCTGTCCTCCTCATCGCTCCCCGCCTTAAAAAAGAGGGAGAAGGGGGAGGGAAGCGAGAGGAGAGGGGAAGGGAGTAGAGGGAGGAAGGGAGGGGGCCGACGGGAGGGGAGGCAGGGAAGGGGGAGGGGGTGACGAGAGGGCGGGAGGAGAGGAGGGAGGGGGGGTTAATGACCGGGGAAGGGGAGGCGAGGAAGGGAGGGTGGGGAGGGGGTGAGAGGGCAGGAGGAGAGGAGGGAGGGGGGGTCTACCTCCACCTGTTACGCACGCAACAGGTGGGGTGGGGGGTATTATTACCCCCACCCCACCTGTTGCATGTGCAATAGTTGGGGGTAAATCCTCCCCCTCCCTCCTCTCGTCCCCCCTCCCCCTGCCCTCCTGTCTCCCCTCCCCCTTCCCCGCCTCGCCCCCCCCACCCCACTTGTTGTCCCCCCCCCCCACCTGTTGCGCATGCAATAGGTGGGGTGGGGGGGTATTATTAACCCCCCCCCCCACCTGTTATGCATGCAACAGGTGGGGTGGGGGGGTTAACCCCCCTCCCTCCTCTCCTCTGTCGGCCCCCTCCCCGCGCCCTCCCGCCTCCCCTCCCCCTTCCCTGCCTCCCCGCATCAGCCCCCTCCCCCTTCCCTGCCTTCCCTCCCCCTCCCCCTTCCTCGTGCCCTCCTTGCCTCCCCTCCCCCTTCCCCATCCTGTCGATCGCCTCCCCTCCCCCTTCCCCGCCTCCCCCTCCCGTCGGCTCCCTCACCTCCCTCCCTCCCTCCCGCCTACGACGAGGAGGGGAGGTAGAGAGGGAGGCGGGGAAGGGAGGGGCCGACGGGGAGGGGGAGGGGTAGGGGAAGGGATGGACGGCAGGGAAGGGAAGGGACGGCGGGGAGGGAGGGGCCGACGGGGAGGGGGAGGCGGGGAAGGGAGGGGCCGGCAAGGAGGGGGAGGGGGAGGGAGAGGAGGGAAAGGGAGGGGGAGGGGCCAGCGGGGAGGGGGACGGCGGGGAGGGAGGAGGGGAAGGGAGGGGTCGATGGGGAGGGGGAGGGGGAGACAGGGAAGGGGAGGGGAAGGGAGGGTAGGGAGGAGAGGGAAAGGGGAAGGGAGAGAAGAGGGGAAGGGAGGGGGAGGGGAGGAGAGGAAGCGGGAGGAGGGAGGGGAGAAGCAGGAGGAGAGGGGAAGGGAGGGGGAGAGAGGAAGCGGGAGAAGAAGGGGGAGGAGAGGGGAAGGGAGGGGGAGGGGAGGGCAAGGGACGAGAGGGAGGAGAGGGGAAGGGAGGGGAGAGAGGAAGCGGGAGGAGAGGGGATGGGAAGCAGGAGCGGAGGGACGAGAGGGAGGCAAGGAGTACCTGGGTGGAGAGGTGGTGGAGCTCCAGGAAATTTGTGAGAGAGAAGGAGGAGAAGTAGAGTTTTATAGGAAATGGGTAGCTTTTAGGTCAAGTCAGCTTTTTTTAGTTCTTTTAGGTTCACTATAAGTAGAACATTCTTCATTCTCTCTTTCATTCAAAGATCATTCTTTTACACTCCACGCTTCTCTCCTCTCATCAACCTGTTGTAGGATTCTCAAAAATTTTCAAAATGTTGCAAGAGGTGAGTTCATTTCTAACCTATTGCGTATGCAAGAACTTCTAAGAATCAAGTTTTTGTAAATTTGAATTTTTTTTTCAAATCCGATTCTTTTCTCAAAAATTTGTGTGTACGCAACAACTTCAAAAAACCATTTTTGCATTAAATCTTTTTTCCCACAAATTTTCCTCTTCACCTCAAACTCTCACAACCTATTTTCAGAAATTTCTCTCCTAGCCTATTGGGCACGCAACAATGTTTCAACAAAAAAAAAATCTATTACAAATTTTTCTCTCTATCTCAAAACCACTCAAACCTCCCTACCTATTGCATACACAATAACTTCAAAACAAAATCTAATCATAAATCTCTCCAAAAAACTCCTCAAAAAAAAAAAAACACAATCTGCAAATTTCTCTCTCAACCTCAAAACCACTCAAACCCTACCTATTGCGTACGCAACAACTTCAAAACAAAATTTAATCATAAATCTCTCCAAAAAACTCCTCAACACAAAAAAACAATCTATTACAAATTTCTCTCTCAACCTCAAAACCACTCAAACCTCCCTACCTATTGCCTACGCAACAACTTCAAAACAAAATTTAATTATAAATCTCTCCAAAAAACTCCTCCAAAAAAAAAAACAATCTATTACAAATTTCTCTCTCAACCTCAAAACCACTCAAACCTTCCTACCTATTGCGTGCGCAACAACTTTAAAACAAAATTTAATCATAAATCTCTCCAAAAAACTCTTCTCACGACACTTTATTACAAATTTCTCTCTCAACCTCAAAACCACTCAAACCTCCCTACCTATTGCGTATGCAACAACTTCGAAACAAAATTTAATCATAAATCTTTTCAAAAAACTCTTCTCACGACACTTTATTAATATAAAAAATCCATTTATAATATTTTTACTCCATAATATAATAAATTTTTATTAACTAATGTTAAAATATAATTTTGCTAAAAATATATATTATTAATCTATAAATTGATATAAATATTATATCAATTATTATATAAATACATTAATTAAAAAAATATAACTTGAAAGGAAGGTCTTCTAGTATATGTGCTTTATATAATACTTATTCTTAAAACAATGAAGAATTGGTGAATATATTGCTATTCTATACATTATTAACTTAAAAACTAATATAAATATAAATTAATTATTATATAAATTTAAATAAATATATAAATTATTAATATTATACATTAATAACATTTAAATTTATGTAGATTATATACTAATAACTTCAATTTTAAAAAGTAGTCAATCATAGAATTGAATTAATTTAAAAAATAAGAAAATATTAAATTTTACACACTTACTTTTAGCATGTATGCTTTTCTTCCATGTGTATAATACTTGTTAGTTAGTTGAAGAATGAAAAATTAGATAATGTATTTGTAAGGAAGGTATTTAAAACCATAGAATCTAGAAGAGGTTTAGCATACTTACTTATCTTTGTTACTATGTGTAATACTTTGCAAAAGCCTTAAACTTTGTTTAAGGCTTTGCACAAAACTACAGTATCATTGCATCCATATCATTTTTTTACTTTAGCAACCACGAGATATCCATGGTATCCATGATATGGAATACATATTGATACACCATGTAGCACGAATGTAAAAAAATATGAATCGGTGTGCTTTTAGCCTATGTACTTGTCCCTAATCAGTAGGATATTTTGACTAGGTAGACTTATAATTACTTAAAGTAAAGCCTTTG
>NC_141618.1:38571558-38591558 GCF_047967505.1 Dipteris shenzhenensis | reverse complement strand
TCTTTAGAAAAAGGGTTGAGATTGCAGGATGGCAAGACAAGTGGCACATTTGTGGACTCTTTGACCTTAAAGTCACAAATAGCAATTGTGAGAAGCTCTTAAATATATGGGTCATAATAAACATGTGATCCCGTGGTAGACCATTCACAAAATTCTATGAGAATAGTCCACAAAATGCCTTTTTTTTTTGGAGAAGGGGCACGGGGGGCTGGTTAAATTGATTAGAATGCAATAAGTAGTGACTTGGAAAATTTCTAGGCTTTACCACCCCCTATGTGCAGCCACCCTCTAGCACATGACCCTAAAGAAGGTTATAATGAATGACCATTTTGACCTAGTTATGGGTCGCGTAAACCTAGGAGGGAGCATTTGAGTTGCATGTTGTCCAAGTTCTTAGAGCTTGTTCAAGCTTGCCGCTCCACAATGCTAAAGTAGCATTCTTGAGCATTTGTCGGTTGGTGTAAGGAGTGATGATTCCCACGACTTCATGCTCTCCCATCTCTGATGAAAAACCTTGCAAGAGGTCCCCACTTTGACGAAGAATCCTCGAAGAGGTCCACATCAGCAAGAAAATGTGCAATAGGATTGGAGGGAACAAGATCAAGTGAGGTCGCCCTTCCATTTTCCCATCTCCCCCGAGCCACGAGGACTCTAGAAAATCGGAGATGGTGGCAGCATTTTCTGGCATTTAGCTCTCAACAAATATAAATATATATTTTGTGGAGGGGGAGGGAGAGAGAGAGAGAGAGAGAGAGGGGTTTAGGGGGGCCCTTTACAAAACAACACGTGTGCGAGCATGCATTGCGCCTGCCGCGTCCACTGTAAGGAGCACAGACCACCAGTGGTTCTCAATTTAATGGAAGCACGGTAGCACGATAGATGCGGGCACGTGTGAAGCCGTAGCACCGTTTAATTTTAGACTTTAGGGCACGTGTCCATTGGACGGCGTCAGAGCTTGCCACTTGTAACTCACTTCGCATTTCCAACGTCGTCAATGGCCGCGTTGATGTCAAGCATCGACCTTTGAAAAGTTGGAACACGTGCCACCTTGGTATGTATTTAGGCTACCGAAGGCCACCATAGGCCTGCACGTATGGTGGTAAATGTCCCCACTCGTTACCCACTACTTGGCAAATGTCCCCACTACTTGGCCACCCTCAACTCTGCACTTGAGAATCACAAGACATTGGCTCCTCTGAACACGTTCTTGTGCTCCACAAACTCGACGGTGAAATGTTATGCCCAGTAGAAGCTAGCAGTCATTGGATTCGCATGCCAATTCCCTCATAGACAAGATTTTGTTTGGGTTGAACTTTGGAAAGCGAGTACACATCATATGCCCTAGAATCGTGCCTCAATTCGCTAAAACATCTTCTGTTCCTAGATCTACTTGTGGCCCTAAGCAAAAAGTGCACATAAGTGTTTTCTAATCAAATACGTGACTTCTTTCTTTCTCTCATAATACGGGAGGGATGGGTGAAGGAGTAAGGAGAAAAGTTGCAAACAAGAGTCCAAGGTGGCTCCCCTTATGCTTGTGCACTAAGCAAGTATGGGCATGGGCATTCAGATGCGAAGGTAGTTTGTGCAATGGGTTGCCCCATACATAACTGCTATTATTATAAGGATGTTGATTGGGCATATAGGCACACCCCATACTTATGTTTAAAGTCTTCCAATGTAATACATGTTATTAGCTCTAAATCTTCTCATGCATTTCCACATCTTCCCATATGATGATTTAATGTCCTTACATATTTATATATAGGGGTATGAGTATGTATCAACAAATCTCCTCTAGCAAGGAAGAACATGATACTATTTTGTTGTTAACTTGAAAAGAGCAGGTGGAATAATAGATCTTTGATCATCATGGAAAGACCAAAAAATTATTAATTATTGTTAACATTGAAAGTGCCTTTTGGATCATCCAAGAGGTATGCTATGGTTTATTTGTTTCAAACAAGTGCAAAGAAGCAACATCATCTAAGAAGTAAGACTTAATTTCCTTTGAGAATAAACATTGTAGTAGCAAAAGAGCATTACAATTCCATTTCCAAATCCCCTTTTCAAAGATTTTGAAAGGGATGCATCATTATGGCCTTCTTAAATCTTTGATATGCTAGGGGAACATAAAATGAGAAGAAACACATACACCAGACCTTGCATCGATCAACAATAGAATTTGAGGTTTTTTTATGCCTTGCCTAAGCCTTGTACAAGCAACCTAGTGTGCAAATCTCAATAAAAAACACCATTTTTAATTTAATACTTAGAGTACTTATTAGCATTGTCATGGGTAGCCTCAGCTTGTGCAAGGGAATAGATGTTGCATCTTTAAAACTATTTTGCTAAAGTAAAATAGGCACATAGCTCGAATGATGTGTACACCAAGAGTTTGCCTCAATCAAATGCAACTCCTTACACTGTCAAACTGTACCTCTAACTAGGAAGGACCATTCCATACACATATGTAGAGTCCACTTAACACTACGTGACTTACCAAAATGCTTGGTTCATATCGCCTACAACACCATCCAAATGGGTTTAACTAAAATTAGTTGTTAACTTGAAATTTTACGACCTAACAATTGATAGCTTTCTTTATTCCCTATAAGAGTCTGAGGTTACTATCTTTTGTAGAAGTTGAAATACTTTGAACATTGAAAAATCACCATTATATTACATGGCTTCCTTTTGAAAGCAATGCAAAGGGTAAAGAATTGAGAAAAAATTAACAAACAATAACATAGTAATTGTAAGATGGTAATTGGTTAGTTGAAAAAACACCTATTTTGAAATTTGGAACATTACTTGATAAGTTTTGAAAAGATAGCTAAGCTTCCTTTTAGGCTGTCAAGCTATCCATTGCAGTAATATTCATAGACACTTTACTATGGCAACAATTACGTTATTAGACTAGTTTATTGTGTCTTTGCAACTTGCTTGTAGATAATTTAATGATCCATTCTTGACAACCACAAAATACATGCCGACAAAATGGAGTAACAAGTTTTCCAAAAGCTCAGACTAATAGCAAAGACATGCACAAAAAATGCTATTTTGCATTTTAAGAAGCAAATTTATTTTAGTGAACATTAATAGCATGACCTCTTGTGAATTGTGGTTGAAAAACAGCTCTAGGCTAGTCCCTTGACATGAACCAAGTTCTGTATAGGGTCTACTTGGGACTGACCCCCTTGTTTTTGACTTTAATATAGCCAAAATGTGTTATTTTTTAATAATTATGGTTGAAAAAGCCTCTAGGGAATCACAATCACTCATAGGCCATGCTTGTTGAAGTTTAAGTGATGAAAAGAGGCATGCTTTCTTTTCCTCCAAGATCATTTGCAACTCTTGTTCCTTGAGTTCACTTTTCTCAAGAAGGCTATCCTTGTCCATAGTATCCGCTGAGTTTGATGTAGAGTTCTTACCCTTTGGCTTGGCCACCATAGCTTCAGAAGGAGGTGAGGAAGAAGACGGGTACCATCACACAAAGCTCTTTCGACTTCCTCTTTCCACCAAGGGAATCTGACACCTTACCCAAACCCTCACTGGTTGAACCTTCCTTTTTCAAGAGCGATGTCAAAGAGAATCAAGCATGCTGCAAGGAGTGTTGGACAGGGTAAAGAGAACATTTTTCATTTTCTTCGAGATGCCTATAGAGCATTATCTAACCAACAAGCCACTCAGTAGAAGCGGAGATTTAAAGTTGGTTAAGGTTCTCTCTTGGAACTTGAGGGGATGCTACTATCAGCCCAAACAGAAGGGATGCCCTTCAAATTTAGCCAAGGTTAGAGCTGATGTGGTACTGCTACAAGAATTAAAGTGTAGTGAGCACGATCCTATCTAGTTTTCTTCCTTCTCTCTTGGGTATTCAGTGTTTTGTAATTGCCTATCTAAGGGGAAAGGAGGATCTTCTATTTTGGTGAAAAGTTCTTTGAATTCAAAGGAGCTATTTCAACACAAGGGTTAGGTTGCTGTGTGTATGGATGGATTCCGCTTCAATAGCCTGAGCATGTATGCCCCTAATGCCCCCTAGTTACACTCTAATTGTTGGTTGTCTTTAGATTTCCAATAACAACGAGTTGATGGGTGGTGATTGTAACTTCACCATTGAGGGATTGGAAGACTGATTGCATCCTTCTAGAATTGTATGGTCTAATGAGGTAGGAGGAGCTATGGCTTCAACTCGGGTTAATTGATTGCCTTGAGCTTGATCCGGTGGTTGGTTTGGATGGCTTTTCATGGAACGATAGAAGGAAGGGGGAGGGGTTTTTGAGAGCAAGGAGGCTTGATAGATTGTATGCCTATGGTGAAGGCTTGTGGATGATCCTACCTTTGAAAGGAGAACATTTGACTAATACTTGTCTATCCGATCATGTGCGTGTTCTCTAGAATTTCTATTTATCGATTACAGTGAGCTGCTCACATGATATTCCCTTTGAATTCAAGAATAAATGCCTTGCCTTGCATGCTTTCTACAATTGTACTTGGTTTCAAGTTAGTTCCCAGGTCGCAGATCCTTGTAGCACGTGGGATCAAGCAATAAGAGCGGTGGTGCAGGAAGCTATTGTGTGGGAATAAAGGGATAGAGCCATGACATGGAAATTTAAGGACCTGCTCAAGATTAGAGACTCTTTAATGGCCTCTCCGAGTTTATCCCCTGTTGACTTATATGTTGCCACATTGGTTGTAGAGATTGAGTAGATAAAGCATCAAGAGAGTGGTAACTCGTATACACAATAGGCAGCTTTGGTTGAAATTAGGGGACTGTTCATCAAAGCTATTTTTTCAAGCAACTAAAAGAGTGAAACCATTGACAAGATTATGGATCAGGAAGGCAAAGTGGAGACTGAAATTTGGCATATCTCTCAAATTTTCCTCTCATCTAAGTGACCTAGTGGGATCTCATGTAGTACAAGATGATGAGTGGTAGAAGGCCATGGGAGATGCTCTTGAAGGCTTGCAATCAAGAATTTCGGAGGCACGGAGGAAGAGACCGGATGCCCCCTTCACTATTGAGGAATTATGGGAGGCCCTATCCAAGATGAAGAAGGATAAAGCTCCCAGTTCTGATGGCTGTACAATTGATCTTTATCTCAGTTTTGAGGAAGAGACTAGCTGCCCCCTTCACTATGGAGGAATTATGGAATTATGGGAGGTCCTATCCAAGATGAAGAAGGATAAAACTCCCCGTTCTTATGGCCTACAATTGAGTTTTATCTTAGTTTTTGGGATGTGTTGGGGGTGGACCTAGTAGCAATGGCAAATGCCTTGGTGGTGAAGGGTACTCTCTCACCGAATGTTAACACTGGTCTCATTAAATTGTTTCCAAAAAGGCAAAGTCAGCTACTGCGTAGGTTGGGGATTGGAGCCCTATCACTATGCTTAATTCACCTTACAAGATAATTTGCCAAGGCCCTCACAATCCGGGAGGTTCGTATGATAGAGAGGAAGCTGCTTTTGTAAAGGGCTGGGAGATTTTTTTTAATATTCTTAATATCAGTTCGGATCTTAAGTTATGCTTCTTTTACAGGGCAAAGGTGCATTTTGTTCAGGCTCGACCTTGATAAGGCATATGACCATATAAGGTGGGATTTTATCCTCAAGGTTCTAGACAATCTAGGATTTGGTCACGTTTCACTAAGATGATAGCCATGATTTTTGGGAATGCTTTAGCTGCTTTGTGCATTAATGGAGGAATTGTTGGGGCTTTTAATCTTCCCGTCGCTCTATCCATTATTGCCCAATAGCCCCACTTCTCTTTGCCTTATGTTTGGTACCTCTTCTCAATCTCTTAAAAAGGGCTATGGTGGACGGCCAGCTTCAAGGAGTTCATTTACCATCTGGGAGGCAATTTAGGTCTCAGATGTTCACCAATAACCCGATGGCCTTCTCTAAGGAGGAGTAGCAAAGTATAAATGCCTTGAGAAACATCATCTCGTGCTTTTGTATAGCTTTGGGGTTAGTTTGTAGCTTCTTTTTTTTTTCATAGAAAGGAACCTTCGATTAATGCTTGAAAGATTTCATACAAGATAGCAGCCCCGAAGGTGCTGAGTATGGGGAAAAACCGAAAAAGGCTAAAAGAAAGAAACTGGCTTGTTCTAGAGAAACCCAGCTCACTGCCTAGGGGATCTATAAAACTGGGGCTAACATCTAAGTGGGGGGACTATACAGCCAGCGAATCCCTCGCGGAGTGAAGATGTAGAAAACTCCTGCAGGGGTTAGTTTGTAGCTGGAAGAAGTCTTTTGCTATTAGATCATCTTCTAAGGATTCTCCGGGTTGGGCTAGAACCATGCATGAGCAGTGGATTCACCATGGTCAGATTGTAAGGTATTTAGGGGCCCCGTTGGTGATTGGGGTTACCATGAAGCAACGTTTTGCATGGTTTAAAGATCGGATTAAGGATAAGTTGAGAAGCTGGTATGGACTACCATTAGGTTGGAATGCTAGAGGTTGCATTATTAAACATGTTTTATTAGCTACGACTACCTATGCAGCATCAGTATGGTATTTTAGGCACAGCCAGTGGCAAGAGATAGAAAGAATTGTTTGTGATTTTCTGTGGAGGTAGAGGAGAATGGAAAGAGAAGAATGCATTATATGCCATGGGCAGACCTCAAATTACCCAAATAGCAGAGGGGTCTTGGGATCCCTAATATGGCTATTAAGAACACCTCCCCGATTAGCAAGCGGCTGCCTCATTTGTTTATGGACATGGATCCTTGGATTGAGGTTACTCGTTGGTTCATAGAGAATGGGTTAAGTCCAAAGGATGGTTCATGGAAGGGGCTTTCGTGGTATGCTAAACTGTTTTCTGATTTTCCATTTTGGGTTAGAGGGTTAGATTTAATTTACTGGTTTGATATCAGCTTGGAAGGTTGTAATTGACAAATGTATATGGAAAGGATTAGGAGGTCTTAAGGGGGATGCGAGGTTGTGTGAATGTATTTGGTGGAGTAAAGCTCTTACATACAATGGAATTTCCCTAGGACTTTAAAATTTGAGGATTGCTCACAGTGTTTTCGAAGAAGGGCTGGTTTTCTAGTCACAAATTCGTGACCCACTGAGAAGAGGTGACAGATTCCCTTTAGTGGACATCAGTTGAAACTTCTTACTGACTGTCTAGGAGACCGCTTTGGTTCATATGCTGCTGTTAAAAATCCTTGAAAATTGGCCAGCTAATTGTATATAGTTACCAGGAATGTGCTTGATATAGTGACATTTGGGGAAAACTCCATTAATGAAGATTACTGCTAAACCTGTCTATAGATGGTTATTGGAAAATCATTTGCTAGTTTGGCAGCTGAATAAGAAGTGGGGACTCTGTTGCTTACATGGATGGTGTCGCAGTAGATTTAAGGAGCCGTGGCATACCTGTTGTGTAGGTAGGTATAGTTTTATCCTCTGAAAGATTATAAATCCATGGCTATTGATGATCAGATAGAAATTAGCCAAAAAGTTTCAAGTCTACCCTATGTGAGAATGCCTTGAAATCCATCATCCATTTGATGTGGCAATGCTCGGTTACTAGAGGTATTTGGAAGAAAGTTGAGGGAGCAGTTAGGACTGCTGGGTTGATGTGACTAAATTTTCTATTGGAAATAATTGGAAGCTAATTCTATTCAGAGATGCGGGGGGGCTTCTGTCGACTATAAAAGCCCGTTGGCCTCTCATCAGAGGTGCAGTTTGCTGATCCATTTGGACTGTTAAGAACCAAGCAGTATTTCGAAAGGCATCTAGTCTGGGTCTTAGTGAGGGTTTGATATTTGGAACAATTAAGTCATCTTTTTATGATCTTGCCAAGATAGTGCGGAAGTGCAAATCTCTAGTGTATGGCTGAGCTTAGTGTTGTGCTTGAATTAACTCCATTGCAGTGTCCTTATTTCTCTTTGAGTGTAGGCCTAGGGCTCACAGCCCACTTAGTTGGCCACCGTTTGTAAGGGGCTTCCCCCCCTCTTTTTAATATTATTCGGCTGGTTTTTAAAAATAAAGAAAAAAAACATGCTTTTGTACATGTTGCTACTGCTGAGATGCTAGTTCAATTCATTGTCACTACCACTATGATTGAATTAATGGTAGATGAAAAACTAATAGTTCAATTCATTGTCTTGCTTCTTCTACTTTTTAATTAACTACTACTCTCCTCTTACTATACCAATGAAGCGATTGAAATAGTTTGAACCAACATTATATTGCCGAGTTAGGCCAACACATGCTACCCCTTGCCACAATATGCCCCTCTCCTGTACGTCCCAATCATTCAATTAAATTTTAATATGTTCTACAACTGAGGGGACACTAATAAATCTCCTTAAGAGGAACCCACTTAAACATCACCATGTTATAAGAAATGCCCCTTGCCTTGCCCATTGAGGCCTTGAGAAGACTCACTCTCACCTTTGTTCATGATATAAGTACAACCGTTATGTCCTCGTTGTGCCATTGTAGTACCCTTTATGGTTCCTTCCTATAGAAGTGCATATCTTCATAAGCCTAGTTCCTAGACACTCTTTTGGACCTCTTATTAATAGTAGAGGAAAACATGCTTGCAATTTTAAGGCTCCACAAATTGCCTTAAGTTTACAAATGCACAATTCAAGAAATAGAACTATGCCAATATATGTTGCTTTTACTTTTCTCAACAAAGCATATTTATGCACATCTTGTTTGAAATCAAGAATATTGTTGCTTAGTGTCACATTTGTTAAATTTTATGGGCTTTCAAATTATGTTCTTAGTGGTATCTTTGAGCAATCTCTTTGACATAATAAAAAACAAAACGTTTAATGCTTGGATTTCGTAAGGTGTTGGCATCCATTACATCATAACAAGGTGATATATTGATCATTGTTTGGGGATGCCCATTCAATTTGCCTTGATGCTCAATTGATATTCCACACTTTCAATTTTTATATTATACCTCTAGGAACCAAATATTTTTGATGGTGGCTTCATGTATTTCAAAATTATACCTCTTATAATATTGAAGTATTAAAGTAAGTAGGATTAAAGAAAGTAAAAGACCGCATATGGTTCATTTTCATGATGATATCTTGAGCTAATTTGTCATTTCATATGCAAAAGAAGTGTGCACATATTGATCCCTTCTTATGGAAAACACTAACTTTTTGAGTATAATACATGGATCCAAAGAAACCTAACATATTTAGAAGTATGTTCATGTAGTGTATCTATGTTTGGAGGTGGGCAGGGGTGGGGGGTGGGGAGGGGAAGTTGTCATTCATGTGTAGCTTATTTCCCCATCAAAGTGGTTGTGCAAGCCTAATTTCCTTAGAGCATGTAGACACCATGATAGCTTATGACATAAATGAATCGTTTGATTTGCATTTATCAAGATATGTTTCTCAAGAAATCATTTTCATTTACGCAAGCTCTTGCTCGACTAAGATTCTTAGCATGACTAAGGCCAATGTTCAAGTGGAGCTCTCCATTGTGTCTCATGCATAAGAATTTCTTGCATCATTTAAAGAAGGCTAAGCTTGCTCCTGTCATACATAATAAAATGTTCTCTAAGGAAAAAGGAGGAAATGCTTTCATGCTATCTACAAACTTTTCCCTTCCACCTCTTCATTGTATCTCATCAACAAAACTTGCTATTCACACTTGTACAATTTGGAGAAGCTAAACTTACATCGTACAATGAAAATGTTTACTATGTGATAATAGAGAAGGCTATAATAGTAGAAATCTTTTTCATGTTTCAAAGCTAGGTGGATAACTCTTCCCTCTCAGATGCTTTAGATTTTTCCTAGATGTCATCTAGCTCATTTCATAAGCAACATAAATTAGAGTATGCATTTAAAAGAAGGTTGGTGCAACGAAAACTAATTTGGTATGTTGCCATCTCATAGTTGTATCATAAGAAATTGTATATTATATAGTAGTTTAGAATCATAATTGAAAACAAGATCTAGAATGCAAGCTTCTAAGCAAGGAATGAGTTATAAAGACAAGGAGTGAAGTCACTAGCTATCAAGGTGTCACCTAGAGGCATGTATGAGTGCGTGGAATGGGTGAATAAGAGACACATTTAAGAAGTGATGGCAAGACTGAGGACTCACAAAGCCTCATAGGTGAGGTGGGAGGAGTGAGTGCCCCTAAGCTAAGGGGCCCCAACTCTCCCATGAAAAGGAAATAAAAAATAGATTTAAAATATAGGAAGCAACAAGGTCCATGTTTGTGCCAGGAGCAACATATAAAAGGGGAGTCTAAGGTTCCCGACTCTCCCTATGAAAAGAAAAGAAAACCTAGAAAAGAGAAAATAGATTTAAAATGGAGGAAGCAATGAGGCAACATTTCAAAGGAGACGTCTAATGCAAATACCACCATCAATTTAATAAAAAATGAAATCATAAAAAATGGAAAACATGGTGGAGAATCCTCCCATACCATTTAATCATTGAGCCTTGCCTTAAAAAATGGAAAATAAGGTGAAAAATTGTTGGGCCTTGCCTTGCTCTAGGTCGGTAATGAAAGTGGGGAAGATGTTCCTAGGTCATTTCTAGGTCTTTAAGAGTGCTAAAATTAACGGATGGCGACCCCATCATGCTCAAAATGCATTGCTAGCATTGAAGCCATGTTGTATTGTGTGGGATGGGAATGCATTGTGCATGGGTGGTGTTGAATTTGGATGTGATGGGTCTGAGTTTTGGTTGGAGTGTTTAACACGATTAATTGGGTTGAGTATGACATTGTTTGGGTGGAAGGTGATGCTTTGAACCATGTTTCTCTTAGTGATAGGTTGCGCTCTGGAAGTTGTTAGTGCTTGTACGATGGTGTGGTGTGGCATGTGTTTAGATGAACATGAGCAATGATTATCACTCGAGTGAGGTCATTGCGATTTGGAGTGAAATTTACATTCTTGATACAAGGATATACTTGGGAAAATGGGAGTTCACCAGGATAGCTGTTGCTCAAGAGGAGCGACAAAGACGTGCCATTTCATGGCATTGTGTTGGCAACTGACCTCAATGAAATACCAATAATATTTCTAGCTTATGGCTGATTTTGAGCTAAGGTGATTTAGTTTGCAGTTGGGCCGGGAGTCCCTTCTTGTGGAACAAGCTCCCCATGAATCTTGTTGCACATGGATGACTATCAAGGCCCCTAGGCTGCAGGGTGACTTGTGAAAACAACATGCCACCTCCAAAAGTGCGTTAAGAGGCACTTTGTGACATGTAGTAAAACCTATCTTGTCATGATGATGTTGCTCCCTCCAAAGCCTTTATGAAAGGAGATGTGTTGTAGCTGGTTGCTTCCTAGGAAAGTAATTGTCAACTGACATTGGTGATTGTATGTCAGAGGTGTGTATTCTTGTTGACATCCAAGCAATAAAGAAGTAGGGAATTGGAGTGGGGTGGTTTTGCATGGGTCCTCAATCTAAACAACTAACTAGTGTTGATTTTTGGCCATCAACAATTGCTGGAGGAGTGGGTTAGACATGTGGTTGCAAGGATGGTTTCAGAGCTGTGCTTTGAGTTTCGGACGGCAGTGCCGGTTGATACCTCAGCACAAGGGTAGCCTGTGTGTAGGGGCATGTAAATAGGTTTCATGTTCCATGGCTACAATGATCCCCCTAGGCGTGTATAAAGAGATAGGGTAAATGTAGCCTCTGTGTGTGTGTAGGGGCATGTAAATATTTAGCTGTCACGTTCCAAGGCTACAATGATCCCGCTTCGACGTGAATGAACAGAGAGGGATGACAATGCCAAAAGTACGACAAATATTAGGGATAACTAAGTTGTGCAAGAATGCTCACAGCAATGAATAACAGCAAGCGGCGCAAGTGCCTAAAGCACTGCCCCCAAGTGGCGGAGTACGAAAATGCTGTTGTTCCGCTGTGAAAGGGCTTCTAAAATAGTATGTGTCTAGTAACGGGGGAGTGCTAACAAAACTCAATCCGTGCTAGGGAGGAATATTAATCAACAAAAAACAACAACATCAAGGAGATATTTAGGGGGTAATAATAATAAAGAAATGGGGGACTAAGAAAAGAAAAGGGCTAAACGAACGGTGGGGGGGGGGGGGGAGGTGTGAAGGGACCTAAAGGTATAAGAGAAATAAGAAAAACTGAGTTAAAAAAAAAGCAATTAAGCAGTTGAAGCATCGTTTTCTTCATTCATTCTTTGTTTCTTGTTGTTTATCTGCCGACTTCTCGTACGCCATAGCCAACCTCCCTTCAAGCTTTTCACGCTTCCTCCTCCTTCCCTTCTCCTCCCTCCTCCTTTTGCTACAAATCTTCTCCCCGCTGCATCCTCCCTTTCAGTTCCATCTCCCCTGCACAGTTTTCGTGCAAAAATCGGTGCCAATTTCCTTGCCAAAACGCAACCTCTTGCACCATCCTCGCCAGCGATCTCACAAGGCGACCTTTGGAGAATTCCTCGCCTTCCCCCGAGCTTCCTCCCTTTGGAACCAGCCTCAGCAACTGCCTCCTCGGGAGCCAAGCGCAGTAGCTGCCTTTGGTTGCAGAGAGCTTTTTGACGGGTAAAGCCAAACCGCAGCATCGGGAGCCAAGCGCAGTAGCTGCCTTTGATTGCAGAGAGCTTTTCGAGCGGGAAAGCCAAACCGTAGCAACGCAACTGCCTCCTCGGGAGACAAGCGCAGTAGCTGCTGCCTTTGGTCCAGGCGCTTGCTCGCAAGCATCTCCTCCCCTGAACGAGATTCCAGCCAATTCAGCATGTTTTCGTGAGAGAAGTCTCGGGGCCCCTCCCTCCTTGGGAGCTCCGTCTCAATCTACCTTTCTTCTTCCCCCTTTTCTCTCCGCCGACTGCTTTCTAGAGTTTCGTGTGCTTGCAAAGCCGGCGCTCCTTTACTTCGTGAAGCAACGTCTCTCTCGTCGAGAGGAATTTTCGTTTCCTCTCCCAAAAGCTGAACATTTCAAAATACAATTGGTGCCCCCACAGTAAGGCAAGTGGAACGGTGCCTTTTCCATCTTCACTCGTTTACCGAAGCACCGACCTCGCTTAACAGCTCATCTCGCAGCCATCGTAATTAGCAGCTGTGGTCTAGGACGTGAGGCGGCATTGGGGATCGCAAGGCCTCAAATACCAAGGAGGTCTCTGATACGAAGGAGACCTGTGATCCCGCTCCTTGCACGACCAAGCTGCCATCTCCGTTTTCAACAATTGTGCCTAATTCGTCTTCAACCTTCAAGCACATTGTGCTTCTCTGTCTCTCCGTCGCGTTTCCTATGGATGCTCCTCGCCTTTGTTCAGTCCCCAGTGTCTTCAAGTCAATGGTTTAGAGCAACCTTCCTTTGGACATCATCTCAGAATAAACCGGCCGCCTGTTTTCCAAGGCTGCCCGATTCACGTATCCTGAGCCTTCCTGCAAATGAGTGACAAAAGCAACCCGAATGTGCGAACTAGAGTAGGAAAGTATGAACTTGGGCGTGTCCTCGGAGAGGGAAATTTTGCAAAGGTCAAGCACGCCAAGAACATGGAAACTGGGCAGCATGTGGCTATCAAGATTTTGGACAAAGAGAAAATTTTCAAAGATAAGATGGTAGAACAGGTAGCTATGCTGATCCTCACAACTTTTCTCTTTGTCTTGATAGAGGGGCTAGTTATTTGCATATTGCCGACCCTCCGTTGTCTGATCGATCAATATTTTTCCCAAGAAAGGTTTTTGCTGCCGCTTTCGTATGCTGGTAATCTCGCTTCTCTCAGGTTTTCAATACGATCGTCCTTGGCATTGCAGATCAAACGAGAGATCTCCACAATGAAGCTTGTGAAACATCCTAATGTTGTACAGTTATATGAGGTGCGCTACCGTGAACTGTGTTGCGCACCCTCCGGTACTTCAACTCGTATAAGCTCTTAAATCTTTGTGTGCGAATGAAGCCTTTATTCACGATTCACGCTGCCCCTGTGATGCAGGTGATGGCCAGCAAGTCGAAGATTTATTTCGTTTTGGAGTACGTGACAGGAGGAGAACTTTTTAACAAAATCGTAAGTGGAAAAACTTGAATGGACATTGAAGATATTAATTCATGTCGCTGTACATTCACCACGACGGCTTTTCATGTTTCATCGGTTTTGTGTGACGATTCTTTTGTATGGCGTATGTACTGGTAGGTGACAACGTGAACTTTGTTGAGCAGGCCCGTCATGGAAAGTTGAAGGAGGACGAGGCGAGGAAATATTTTCAGCAACTTGTAAACGCAGTCGATTATTGTCACAGCAGAGGCGTGTATCATAGAGATCTTAAGGTTAGAAACCCATGTTTTGGTTGCTTTCGTTGCTTCGCCTATGTTTTTCCCTTCTCGTTTTTCTACGCCAGTTTCTAAGAAGAGACAACGTTCTCCATGCAGCCTGAGAATTTACTACTGGATTCACATGGGAATTTGAAAATATCGGACTTTGGTCTCAGTGCTTTGCCACAGCAGTTCAGAGTAAGGACTGCTTTTCAACAAGAATGAAACTTGTGATTTGGCCTCATAGATTAGGAAAGTTGGCCTCAGCGGATTCTCACTATCACTTGGATTTATCACAGGAAGATGGGCTTCTGCATACGACCTGTGGGACACCAAACTATGTTGCGCCAGAGGTATACCAGTATATATTTGATCTGATTCAGGAAGCCTGACGCTTTAGGCTATATCTATTTCCAATAGGACTAATGTCCACTCTTTGGGAACTTCAGAGTAACATTTATTCTCGTTTTGACCTGAGCAGGTTATTGTTGATAGGGGTTATGATGGCGCCAAAGTAGATTTGTGGTCTTGTGGAGTCATTTTGTTTGTACTTATGGCTGGATATTTGCCATTTGATGATGCGAATCTCATGAACTTGTATAAGAAGGTACTAAAAAGAATGCTAGCTCCGACGGAAATGATTTCTTTTGATGGTGTGAATCGTTTTGCTCTCTCTGGATTTCAATTGTCGTGCTTTACCCATGCTTTACACTAGATGTGTCTGGAATGTGGTGTCAGATATACAAAGCAGATTTTTCGTGCCCTTCCTATTTCTCTTCAGGGGCAAAGAGGTTGATAACCAGAATATTGACTCCAAATCCAAAGCACGTAAGTAGTATCTGCCAAGCAAAATTTCGTGCTCAATTCGTGCTGTTAATTGTTTGGATGAATCATGGACTGTCTAGGAAATATTAGTTTAAGTGTGCTTGTCTGCTAATTGGGTGGATCAGTAGTTTAACTGTGTTTATCTGCTGATTGGCTGGATCAAGGATTTCATCAATGGTTGACATGAGTTTTCTTCTGACCTGCAGCGGATCACTAAATCTCAACTTCTTCAGGATCCCTGGTTTAAGAAAGGTTACAAGCCAGAGAAGAATGTGATTGTCCAAGACATCGATGTAGATGATGTGGATGCAGTTTTCAACGAATCAAAAGTGTGCACCCTACCCTCGATCTATGCCTCGTTTGATAGGCTGTTTTCTTTAGTAAAGATAAATGACTTTACATTGACCTTTGGTTTCTTAGGTCAATTAGGGGCTGAGCAGTAGAGGGTCATTAATAGGGAACTCAACTTTGTACCTATGAAGACCTTAATATCTTAAAATTTATGGCTATCTTTTCAGGAACATCTTGTTATGGAACAGAGGGAGCAGAAAAATTCCAAGCCTACTCTGTTGAATGCCTTTGAGCTTATTTCTCTGAACAAAGGCCTCAATCTGTCAGGCTTGTTTGAAAAGAAAGAGGTGCGTGTGGCTGTATCCAATGTTTTCACTGTTGTGGATAACTTGCAGCAACTCTTTGCAGGCTCTGATAATTCATGTGTATCATATGCAGGAAGTGAAACAGGAAAGCCGCTTCACGTCAAAACACCCTGCTCCAGAGATAATATCTAAGATGGAAGAAACAGCAAAGCCTCTTGGATTTAACGTGCAGAAGCGTGATTACAAGGTTTGGCACATTCTCATGGGCAGCTTTGGAAAGAGTGTGCATGTGGTGGGTGGGAGGGGTCTGGGCGCATGCTAGGATGGATGCCTGTTGTATAGCTTCATGACTGCAGTAGGGAAGTATTGTTTGGGCTTTTTCTGCGGTTTAAGGCTAGGTCTGTCGTTGTCAATTTGCAGATGAAGCTGCAAGGATCAGAAACAGGCAGGAAAGGACAACTTTCTATTGCGACTGAGGTATTGCCAGCTGTTTTTCATGCTTGTATCCTCATTCTCATTTTCTCCTACAGGAATTGCAGTTTTTACTGCTGTTTCAAATTCACAGTTGTCAGGCAATGTAATTCCCAGTTGTAAGGCAATGTTTCTTGTACTCGCCAGGTTTTCGAGGTTGCTCCCTCACTTTTTATGGTGGAGGTACGGAAAGCAGGGGGTGACACCTTGGAATACCACAAGGTGACAAAGCCTCGTACGCCTGTTTTCTGTTGTGTTTATTTGAAGTTTCTTGTCCAGGTTAAGGTTCTAACGTCACAAAAATCCTAGGCTGATTCCCTCATATTTGTCACTGTCTCTGCAGTTTTATCAGAACTTTTCAACTGGACTGAAAGACATAGTCTGGAAGACGGAAGAAGTTAATACAGCTGGATGACTTTCTTGGAAAACCATGAGAGTGGACGCCGGATATAATGCTGGAAAGAATGTGGGGATCAGTTGGGATTCTTGAAATTTATGATTTGCTCAATTGCCATTGCAAGGAATACACAAACCAGGCGCCATGCTGCCTGAACCCATCTTCCGTAAGGAACGGTGGGCTTAAAGGGCCCTCACAGCAGCCTGTGAGAGTTTTGTAATGTTGGAAGCTTGAAAAGGTGCAGCTGCAAACACTCATTTTCTCCACCCTTTGTACAACTGTGATAAACCATTTGATCAGCTGTTGCACACGGTGTCTGCAGAGAAATACAGATTACCTTGCTTGGGCTTGTCCAATTAGAAATATGAATACCATTCTTCTATGGCATCTGGGCTGCTATGAATACCTTGCCCCTCACTAGAGTCTGTGTGTGCAATGCTGTATCATATTATGTAAACACCTGTTTCAGACAGTCTTGTTGTTTTCTGTTGCCAGTTTCTTGCAAATAGGAACTTTTATCCACGGCCTCCAATTTTAGAGCTTGGCAACAAGGTATTTGTGAAGAAATGAATGATGGAACATGTATGAAGGAACAAGCGAAGGAACACATATTTTGGACGTGTAGGTGGTGTGAGAAACTGGTATAGTTGGACGACCCCTTGACACCTGGGCCTTTTTGGCTGTACTAATCACACTGTAATTGGAGATCAATCCGTAAAACTAGAGTGGGTTTTAAGATTCTTGGGAACTAACAGAGAAATGTTCACACACAGACAGGTAATGTCTCTGCTGAATCTGAGATTAAACAGCCTAAGTATAATCTTAGGTGAACTATGTCAGTCACCCTGATTCTATGTCCCACTTAACGAGGTTGAAATGGTAATGAATTCATGAATTGGGTTAATCATTGCACAGTTGACTATTCAAAGAATTGAGACTATTATTATTAGGACGTTCTGAGTCTACGACCAAGGTGTTCTTAGGGTGTTGTGACAATAGTGCACCTTGGAAGGCGAGGGCAAGCATTTTGCTTTGTTTTCTGTTTTTTTCTTTTGGAGGAGAATAAAGAAATAGGTCGACTTAAAAAGGGGCATTGCCTTGATGCACACGGTACCATCACAGCTAAACTCAAAGAAAAACAAAAACCTTTAAGCAGGCTAAACGAAGTGGTAATTGTCATAGCTTAGCATCGGAATGTCCCTTCAATATGCTGTTTATCCTCATGACAACCTTTCATCTTGATGTAGTTATGGTGTCAAAAGTTAGAGGCCAATACCAAGAGTCCCATGTTGGCCGCATTGCTGAAAATATGCAATCTCTCCTGATGCACTGTTTGGAGTGACTCTAGACCGTTGAAATTGTCTGTTGGGCCAGGTTAATCGAATACACCTCAAACCTTCCAAACTAGAAGACGTCTTTGGAAATTTGAAGGGAAGGTCTAAAAACTTATTTCATCCCTAATTATCAATTGGTGAAAGAGGAAGAAAAGAAAACCTCAAATGTGTTTGGTCGCTTCTGGATGCGGCTTAACCTCTTCTAAATTTCCATAAGCTAACTTTCCGCAGAAAGTTTGGCTTATAAATTGTGCCTCACCTTGAGGCAACCATGAAAATGCTTATCCAAAGCTTGGAATAATGTTTTGTTGGTTGACGTCAAGAGCCTCAAATACAAATGCAACCAAATATTAATTTGAGCTATTTCAAAAGTTGCCCACCTACCTTTCGATAAGTATACTATAGATGTTGCCACTTCTCAATCCTTGCATTGTTTAAATTTCTTGTTTTGCATAGGGGTGCACCAAATGCTTTTCTCCAATTGAGACCTCTTGAAACCCTTGAGTAATCCACCCAATAGTTTGGTGGAGTAGCAAAGGCATACACTTTTTCCACTAGAAGTGTGGATGATGAAAATCATCTATGATTTTCCTTCCACAAAATGATCTAGAAATTGTCACCTTTTCATAAAATTCCCTAGAATAGCTTCTTGATATGTGGTTTAATGTGTATTTCTCTTAGTCTGTTTTGCAAAAAGGACAAATAGACTTACAGACTAAATGTGCCTTAGAATGCATCTTGTCCAAAAAGCTTAGATCTCCAAGGACCAACCTTGACCTTGATTTCCTCATGCAACCATTTGGGCAGTTGTTTCATAGTTGCTTTAATGCCCATAGGGTGACAAAGGTGTGCCATAAGGGGTGATCAAGATGTGTCTACACTATGCATAAGGGATGCTATCTATAACAAAACTTATGAACTACTTGTGAACTCAACTAGGCTTCTCAAAACAACCTATCCATATTGCCAAAATCTAGGGTTGTTTTGTTGATGTGGAATCCCTTCCATCATCTTGGGAATATAGTCCATCTTTTAACTCATCTGAATGTAAAAATACATTGCTAGGGGGGCTTTTGAGTAGTGGCGTAAGGTAAGTTTATTATTATTATTATATTCTGGGCATGTATGTGGGACGCATGTCGTTTTGGGGTGGTTCAGCCTTTTCTCATAATGCCCTCTAGTCTTGGGTGATGAAAAAGGTGGGTCTCACCGCTTGCCTCATTGTGGCTATTGCGCTATGCACCCTATCTGGAGGCCGTTGTTCCCCCTTATTTTTCATTATTATATGCATCTTTTAAGGTCCTGATTTGATGAATTGTCAATGTTTAGTGGTTTGTGATATCTTAATTTGTTAAGGTGTTGAAGTTTGGGACGTTTGTTTTATGAATTTGATGAGGTGTAATTTGTGTGTTCTAAATTTGATCAGGTGTATTTTTTCACAAACTTTTGATGTGTGTTTTACGTTCCTAATTCGATCTTTTATGGTTTGTGATTTTTCACCCCAAGTTGATTGCCGAAAGGAAGAATGAAGTGAAATTGTGGCCCCTTGTATTGGAAACCTTGATAACATTTAAGAAAGATCTTGTGATGGTAGCAACTGTTCATGAGCAACATTGTTGTAGGTCTAGCTCTTCTTCCACACCATTATGCAATGTAGATCTTGCAATTAAAGAGCAAAGTATCATATTCTTAAAAGTATGGCCAAGTCCAAGCTTCTCTTGTTGTTGTTTGTCTCTCAGTCCAAGTAAGCTACAACTCTTTCTCTTGAATATGCCTCGGAAGCATTAGTTAAGCAGCTGCGGCTACAAACTTGTCATAAGGGTGTGTCATCTCAGTGTGTCATGAGGGTGTGTTAATTGCATATGAAATCAAGCATCTTGGTTTCATAGAACTTTGATTTTATATGTGCATATGAAATCAAGCATCTTGGTTTCATAGAACTTTGAAATCAAGCATCTTCTTGAAAAATTTGAAGGTATATTTAGAGTTTTTGATTCAACCTTTTGGCTTATTATCCTTGCTCTATGTACCTCAAGTTTGTTGGTCTACATTGTGTTTAATTGATGACCTCAAGAATCATGTTGTTTTTATTCATTTGCATTTCAAGTTATTGCTAAGTTTCAATAGAGTCATAGATTCAAATGATTGAACGTGGAGA
>NC_141618.1:37879058-37931558 GCF_047967505.1 Dipteris shenzhenensis | reverse complement strand
CCCCCATTGGAAAGAAAGGTAAGGAACACAAGTGCTTGTTCTTATGTTCAGGAAACATTAAAAAAGAGGCCTAGTAGCCCAAAAATGGCAGCGCATCAATGCACTATCATTTTTGGGTTGCCAGGTCTCTTTTTTGTTGTCTCACGAGCATACATATGGAGGTTATTATACAATATAACTAAGAAGTAGTATTGAAGTAGTTCTACAATTTGGATGCATTAAGAGCATTCATATAGCAAGGAAGAATATAATAATTGAATACATTTTTTTTTCAATACATATTGCTAGTGAGACTACCAAAAAGAGGCTCTACCCCTCATGATGTCTCTGGATACAGAATATGAGATTGCTTGAGGCTTGGATTGCAGCTGGAAACATTGCGTGGGCAAAGCCACTATATGCCTCAAGTGTTGGAAATTGATATATGGCTCAAGTGCTAGAATGTGCAAATCATGGCCAAAATCAAGACCCCTTAGAGATTCCATGAGGGCTATCCTTTTACTACTACACACGTCACCTTTAGTCGAGGGCAGAACCATTCGTTGTTATAGGCAGCAGGTTCATGGGACCCCATCCCATGATCCAAGGCATTATTCAAAGATAAAGTATTTCTGACCATTCCCAAATTGAGTTTGCCAATTCCTAATCTGATTGATTTCATTTACTGGACTTGCAATGCTTGCAAAGCCCTTGCTTAAGCTTGAATGAGCCTCTTGATTTTGGGGGTATAATGGTCAAAAATGGCTTAACACGCCCAAAATCAAGAGGCTCATTCAAGCTTAAGCAAGGGCTTTGCAGGTCTTGTTTTTGGGTGGCAAAAGCACGAAAAATGGCAGCGCATTAAGGTGTTGCCATTCTTATGCTTCCCCCCTCCAAAAACAAGACCCCCAAGCTATTCATTAGAGACACCAAAATGAGGAGAAGGATGATGTGAGGAGTAGAGGAGCTGGCCAATGAGGGGAGGGACAGCCTTGGAATTGCCAGCAACAAGCATGATGCAAGGAGGTGAGAAGGCAAAGAAGCAAGGAGGTGAGGAGGTGAGGAAGCAAGGAGGCGAGGAGGCAAGAGGCAGTCTTGAAGGGCAACAAGAGGGTGGAGGTGGCCGAAAGAGTAAGCAAGATGGAGATTGCTTGTAGGAAATGCTTGGATTAATGCTACAAATGCCATTTTTTTGTGTGTATTTTGCAGCATGAAATGTTTATGGCATTTTTCTTTTAAAAAATACAAAATTGTTGTGATTAATTGTGCTACAAACAACTCAAGCCGTAAAGCACCATGGATTAGTACAACAATATACATCACAAATGGATGCATACACTCATATACATCACCGATGGATGCATACACTTATACTCACATCAATTTCCAATATTGTATTAGATGGACCCTTAGCATATATGTGTGCATAGAAGACCATTTCCTACATTGATCCCTGATTTCATAGTTAAATTATTCCCTTTCTGACATTCTAACATGTGAAGATTTAATGTACATGCATTATGGGCACATTATATTGCAGTTTATGACTAACTTTTTTTATGAATGCATGATACTTGTATATGGTCAAGGAAGGTATATTATCATTTTTGAATGACAACATTACTCTATGCTCCATTTTATCCTATATTAGAAACTATGATCACTAGATATTACATAAATGTATTGCTCCATTATATCCTATACTAAAAACTATTTTGACCCAAATACATAATGCCAATTGAGGTTAGTACTGATGACAAGTGATGAAAACAATCTAATGGTATGAATGAGATCTTGTAAATTTTGGATATATAATATGGGTACTATGTTGATTGAGCTATTTTTCTAAGGGAATATTTTCAACTTAATTACTAAATACATACTTACAATGGTGACCTGATTCCCATCTATATGTATAATCAAGTTTTACTTTGTGTTAAAAAAAAAGCTTTTGCATAAGGTTAAAATTTGAATAGTATTTATATTTGTTTAAGGCTACCCATTGAGCTGGCTCCTATCCTTATATTGAACATGATAATGTTCATAAAGATTTTATGAATACAAATAGATAGCATTGGCTCTCTTTTTAGTGGTTGGGAATGAACCCTAAAAGTACCCTAAAATGACTATGTATTCCCTTATTTGTAGCATGGAAGTGATCATGGTAGAGTGGCATAATCCCTATTTTGCTTTTTTCATAGGTTCTTTTGCTACTCATGGTTGGTGGATACACCACGGCATAGATCCGAATAGATATATGGTTTTTTGCTTCAGCTTGCTTGACTAGACTTTCCTTGATGATTGTTTGATTGTGCATGATGAGTAGTCACTGGCTTAACTGATGCATTAAGTGAAATGTTTTCCTTAAAGTTTTTCATACTACAAGATACGAGTTTGCTTATACGGGTGGAAATAAAAGCTTGTTAATGCCTGGTGCATATTTTTTGTTAGATGCAATAGGATACTAGTTACCGAGTGTCTTTGCCAATTATTTCACTTGAATCATGCTCCTCTTATGCTTGAGTTTGTGGTAACGTCACGTATTGACTTTAACATAATAGTCTATAGGATACTGGATGAGCACTCAACATAGTGGTTAGATGCATTCATTTCTAGTTCCGATAGAACTATCATTCAGACATTGGTCATAATAGAAATATGGAGGGCTGAAATCCTTTTTTGGCTCCCTGAGTTTTTTAAAGCATGGTATTGTCCAGATTACATAGGTATTTTCACTAAGCAAAATTAATCCTTATGATGAAAATGTATTTTTTTTCTTTTGACATAGTTAGTTCTGTTTCCATGTTTTTGGATCGAATGTATGGATGACCTTCTGCAAGCATAAAAGAGATGATATGTATATGTAGCACATGATCATGTTTACATATTTTCAGTCATATATTCTACATTGTGATCTATCATTATCTTGCTGTGTGGATGTTCAATCTGAGTAGTGTTTTCTTTTTTTATCGCAAATTTTATGTATTGTTGTGTCTCTACCTCTCCACAACGACTCAAATTGATAGTATGGGGATGAAAGAGAAGTTAATTGTGAGTTTCAAGCATGCCTTCATTGTTGGAATATGTTTAATTTGCTTATGATCACATCAATTGTTCCAATGATATTGAGAGGAATAAGATGCTGGATGAGGTTCTCGCTCGCTTGAAACCTATTTAATCTTGCTCGCTTATTTGGGGCTGCTCGCTTTTCTTCGCTCGCTTTTTGGTAATCCTCCACCAAGGATAGCCATGTGTCCCCAAAATTCAAAATGTGGGGAGAGGGTGCATTTATGGCTTGCCCACAAAGTCAAAAAGGGGGGAATCAAGTGGGATGGCCCCCATGAGTGAGAAAGTGGTATAGTGGATAGAGCAGGTCGTGCCTCACGTGGGCTTGCCACATGGATAAGTGGCCATGCAGCCGCCACCTTGGGCACCCACCAAACCCACCACCTCCATCCAAGAATTCAATGTGCCTGACAAGATTTGAACCCACGACCTCTTGTCCCCACTCTTGAGCCCTTGTCACCAAGCCAACCACCAATCATGTGTAGCTATAGTCTAACTTTTTGTATATAGTTATAAATTAGTGAACATTTTTTTGACGACTCCATCTTTATTGCTTGCAAAACCATCTCCCGCTTACCAAAACCACTTGACCCTCCATAATGACCCCTCCACATAGGATGAAATTAAGTTTCATAATCCTCCCTTAATCCATTCCTTATGAGGCCCTTTTGAGACCCCATTTCTCCCCTAATGTATCCAGTTTTATAAACGAAGTGATTAACGTGATGTTGTTACAAAGCTCAAAAGAGATCGAAGTTATGTTGTACAAAGCTCCAAAGTGATTGAAGTGATCTTTTCCTAGGACAAGGACCATAATGTCAGATAAAAGATTTTGAATATCTATATACATCTATATTAACTAGGATATTAAGTACTACCAGCGTGGTGGTTTACTTCTATTATTACTAGTAATATTCTATTCTGACATTATCTTTGCATATCTTTGCTAGAGTTCCAACACCTGACAGAGAACTATCTTAGAACAATGTTAGATGACCTCCTCACAGAAATAGACCTGGAGACGAGGGAGGAAAATAGCTACAAGGAGGACATGCTTTGTAACTAGTGGTTTGATATGGAGACAACAAATATGGTGAATCTTAACAATTGCACTTACATTGAGAAATATGAAGTCCCATAACTGATCCACAATTCCTAAATGAATGAATTGTAAGCCATTCATCTTGATAATGGAAGCAAACCACTGCGCCGGTGGCAGTTATATTCCTAGTGTACAACCAACCACCATGCTGGTGGCAGTTAAGTTAATATCCTTATAATAATAGAAGAAAACCACCACACTAGTGTAGTTAATATCCTAGTGCATAAGCAACCTTCGAGCTGCAAGCAACCAATGCTATTATACTAGAAGCTATAATATTAGAATGAATCACATTGCTGCAAAGTGTTATCTAAAATAGATACATTGCCTAAGTAAACTCTGGAAAAAATTAATAATTCAATAGATTAACAGATTACAAAGATTACATAGATTACATCTTAAAGACTCCTTTCCTTCAGTGGGATGGTGTCACATTGCTTTGAGCAAGTCACCTTTTTGAGCTCCTTGATTGTAGGCTTGGTCCTCCTTGATCCTTTCCTTGCAAGCTTTCCCAAAGGGGATGGTTCTTTCCTTCAGGGGCTCGGCCTATCCCTTCATAATGCTTCCTCTTTCCTTGCTTTGAGCTTCTTGCCCTTCTTTCTCCTTTCCTGAAGGGGGCTGGTTCCTCCCTTCAAGCTCCTTTTCCTCACAGTCAGCAGGCTTGGGCTTTGCCTTCTTCAATATGAGTTGGACCTAGTCTTTTGCAAAATTTTCCCAAATAGCAAACTTTTGATTTGCAACATGTACTTTCTCATAGTAGATAGCTGGAGCAGGCAGGCACATTTGATCTGTCCATGACTTGGGCGATGGCAAATGACATTCTCTACATTCCGAGCTTGCATGCACAAACACCCCAAAGCAAAAAACATGCACAAGGTGGTAGCATGCAGAGTATCACATTATGCAGTCATCTATGATGGGGGTATGGCAGACCATGCATTCCGAACCTTGCTGCATAGCAGGATAGGCATTGAGTTCCTTTTCGTCACCGTCAGGATCGGGCTTGGCCTTCTTCCTTCCTTCAGTGTCCTTTTCCTCACAGTTAGGCTTGGGCTTGGCCTTCTTCCATATAAGCTCCTTGTCTTTTGCAAATTTTGCCCGAATAGCAAATTGAGCTGCACCATCTACTTTCTCATCGCAGATAGCTGTAGTAGGCAGACACATTTGATCTGTCCATGACCTAGGCAATGACAAATGACATTTTGTACATACCGAGCTTGCATGCACAAACACCCCAAAGAAAAAAACATGCATAGGGTGGTAGCACATAGGCCATCAGATTATGTAGTCATCTATGATGGGGGTATGGCAAACGATGCATTTTGGACCCTGTGGCATAGCAATATAGGCATCCGATTTAACTATTGTGGCCATCAATACCATAGTCTTGCTCTATACATGATGAAGTTGCTTAATTATTTCTTCCTCCCTCATCCTAAGGCTATAGATGTTCTCCTTCATCTCCTCCACTCTTTGCTCACTCCATGCAATACCTTCATCTGATTCCCTCAGCATCTCTTGAAGCTGCTTAAATTGCTCAAAAACATCAACATGGGATGTTTCCAACACTTCCACTCTATTTTTGAAATCTCTCACGATGACGAATAGCTTTTCAAAACTTTTGAAAGACACTGCAAGCTCATGCACAGGCCTATCGTAATCTTGTTACAAGGTTTTATAGCTTAATCTTTGAACTTCTAATAGGGTTTAGAATAACAACCCCCACTGTGGGGCTACTGCAACTTGCTCCACCATGGCTACTCTCTGCATCCTTCCTCGCCTAGAGAGCTACTTCATTGTATTCTCCACCTTGGCTACTCTCTGCCCCATCCTTACTGGCCTTGAAGCTCTCTCGCAGCTCTTGCATCACCACTCTGGTTTTTGCATTCTCCCTTTTCAATTCCTCCATCATTTGGTCTTTTTCAATGTTCAATGCATTCTGCATGTTGCAGAGCCATTTGTAAAGAGCCTCCTTTTTTGCTCTTTAATCTTCAAGCTCCTTGTGCATCATTGCTAGCTCCTTGGATGTGATGTCCCCATCACTTATAACTTTTTCAAGCCTATCTTGGAGCTCCTTGTGATATGCTTCTCTGCTTCTTCTCCTCTGTGCCTTTCCATGTCCACCATTTTTGTAGTGGCCTTAGCATGCTGTTGTGCCTGAAAGGTCCTTGCTTTTGCCTCCTCTACCTTGGCTTCTGTGCCCTCCCTAAGAATTTTCTCAAGTTGCGCTTCCTTTATTGGATCGGTGGCTTCTCTTGTAGAAAAGCCACCTTCTAAGACATCTTCTCATCATATTGTTCAAGAATCCCTTTGATGGTAGATGTCATCAGGTGCATTGCAACTCTAGTGGAATAAGATGACAATTGGGATTGGCCATCCATACAATTCTTTAGGTTGGTTATCATGCTCTTGGAGATCGTCCTTGAGAAAGAGACATCACGTTCTTTCAGTTGTCCACTGCTGTTTGAACCTACCAGAACTTCATGGTTCCTCTTGTATCAGGAAAGAATTGCATTGTCTTCTTTGTCACATCTTGGAGGTCTGTTAGAAAGCTAGAAAGCTCGACTCCACCATCTTTACTAATCTGAGTGTTAGGGTATACGTAACACCTATTTCATTAATTTTGGACTCTTGCACTGTCCAAATTCATTTTGTGAGATAATTTTGGATAAAACATTTCAAAAAAAGAGGCTCTTATAAAACAAAACATTGAGTCAAAAAGGAAGATTTTAAAAAATCAAATTAGAAAAAATGACGTGAGATGTTAAAAATAGAGTACATCACATTGTTAAAAGAGACAAAAAAGTAAGATTTTAAAAAATCAAATTAGAAAAAATGGCGTGACATGTTATGAAAACTAGAGTACATTTCAAAAAGAGCACATCACATTTGTAAAGAAGTAGATCATATTACTCAAAGCCATATGGTGTCAAAAAACACCTTAATACAGTCTCTCTTAACATCATCTTAACATCACATCTGTACAAGAAGTAGATCATATTACTCAAAGCCATATGGTGTCAAAAAACACCTTAATACAAAGCCATATGGTGTCAAAAAACACCTTAATACAAAGCCATATGGTGTCAAAAAACACCTTAATACAGTCTCTCTTATCTAAGTCTAGAAGATCTCATCATTGGTCTCTCTTATCTTCTCAACAACCCAATCTTTCACTGCCTCCATAGCTGTATCCTCAACATAATTACATGCGAAGGAGAAATTTAAGCAATCACAAATTGTTTCTTTATAATTTCTCTGAGAGGCTCTTATTGTTCTCTGAGCATCCGCATCAAATCGCCCATGACGAGAGCTGCCATAACGCAGGTTACTTAAGAAGTCTAATAGATCTTGTCATGGTTTTATCATACGTCTTAGAAGTCTTTCACTGTCTGCTATCTTGAGAGTCTCCTCCCTCTCTGCGTGCCTTTGTGCAGCAAATTTCTCTCTCTCCATGTGTGACCTTGTTGAATTCTGGCCTCTCTCTGTGCTCCTTGGTCAGCAATCCATTCTTTGAGATTGTTAATTCCGAACTCCATGTCTTCGACAATGCCAAGGACATCCATGGGTGGGGAGATGATAAACAAAGGGAGATGGACTATGATGCAAGAAAGAAGAGAGTGTCTGCGGAAGAACTAGGATAGAAGAATACTTGGTTATCAGGATGGATGAAAGAAGACTCTGAGAGTGTTTGCGGAAGGACTAGGATAGAAGAATACAAGAAGAATACAAGTTAATGAGAAGCACTAGGATGGATGAAAGAAGAGAGTGTTTGTGGAAGAACTAGGATAGAAGAATACTTGGTTATCAGGATGGATGAAAGAAGACTCTGAGAGTGTTTGCGGAAGGACTAGGATAGAAGAATACAAGTTACTTAGAAGGACTAGGATGTAAGAAATAAGAGAGTGTTTGTGGAAGGACTAGGATGGAAGAATACAAGTGCACTAAGGCACGATGTGTTCACTACGATAAGGATAAGGGTTGGAATAAAGTGAGAGGCACGATGTGTTCACTATGATAAGGATAAGGGTTGGAATAAAGCGAGTGGAGATTGAATGCTCTACTTTAAGTGAGTGGAGATGATAAGGATAAGGGTTGGAATAAAGTGAGAGAAGCATTGCGAATGCTCTACTTTAAGTGAGTAGAGACTGTCCAACTGAATAAAATTCTCATCACACAAGGATTTATTTCCAAATAATCACATCATCACACATTCATATCATAAAATTGTGTGCATGAAGAAATATATTACAAATATTACATCATCACATATTCATATCAAAATTCTCATCACACAAGGATTTATTTCCAAATAATCACATCATCACACATTCATATCATAAAATTGTGTGCATGAAGAAATATATTACAAATATTACATCATCACATATTCATATCAAAATTCTCATCACACAAGGATTTATTTCCAAATAATCACATCATCACACATTCATATCATAAAATTGTGTGCATAAAGAAATTATATAAATATCATGATTATGTCACTTAAGTAATAAGTCACAAATTGGTGTATAATCAACAAAAACTACAAACACAACATCATACATGCATCACAACTCTTGTGATGCTTCTAGTGGAGACTGTGGCAACTCTTCGGATGCTTCCAATGGAGGCTGTGGTGCTGTAGATGTACACTCGGTCTCTACTTCTTCTGTAGTATGTAGTGCTTTCAGAGTAGACTCAGTATCCTCTTCCTTAAATGCAAGCGGAGGCGGTGGCAACTCTTCTGATGCTTCCAGTGGAGGCTGTGGTGCTGTAGGTGTACATTGGGTCTCTACTTCTTCTGTAGTGTGCAGTGCTTTCATAGTAGACTTAGTCTCCTCTTCCTTAAAGGGAAGCTCTGATATTGCTTCAGTTGCACATTGTATTCTAATGGCAGCAATTAGGTCTCGAATGATTTCATCCCTAAACAATTGTATATCCTCCTCTGAATATTTGAGCTCCAAAGAGTCTTCCGATGAGATCTGTGGCTTAAGTGAGAAAATTTCTTTGAAAATCAACATGCAGTTGTAGGCAACTCTCCACCCACAACTATGCCCATCTTCCTGCTCTACTACTAAATGCTTTTGGAAGTCTACCGAGTCTTTGTACTGTCCTGTTTCTCTGATAGCAGATACCAACTTCTCAATCGACCTGCTCATCGTGACATATTAAAAAAACTTAGTGTGTCTATCACATAAGGTACATAATATAGAAGTAACAACAGATTAATAGAATACTTATGTTTGCACTGAGCCATGAAAGCCTGCAATCGAGTTAACAAACCAACAATAGTTGTCTTCAAGGTTCCAAACCACCAGACTCCAATGTTCCCTATATGAATAATTAAGAACCATTATTATTTAACACAATGTTGCCAGTATAAGATGAAAATAAAGGTTGCCATGATACTTACATCTCATGATATGCCATAAATAGGACTCGCACGCCATGTAAATGTAAAGGCTGTAATAATTTACAAACATCGGCTATTGTCTTTCTGCTATCGCTAAGTATAGGAGAAAGGAGGGAATCCAACATATACACACGATTTTGTACGACTCTACCAAATCGTGAGATAACTATACTGCACCAACAAATAAATGAATATTAGCTTATTAGATTTAATCAAAATATTGAATTATCAAGTAGAGAAAAAGTTTGTATCAAACCTAAGAATGGCCATCATAACGTTGTTATTGACCTCATTTGAAGCTCTAGAGAGAATTGAAATCTCCTCTCCCCCAAATTCAAGATACTGAGGTCTATGTTGAATCATAACCCTAACATTAAAAGAGCTTCCCAATTCTTTTAATGAAGCCATGTTTGTAGAGTTGAGGTCTTCTATCCTCTTTGACTCTTTGATGGCATTCATTTTGCAATCAATGATTGCTCGAATGGTACATGTTATAAATGCATAGAGATGCAAATCCGTATATGTTGATAGTGTGGTGTCATTTTGTATCTCAAAAATTTGACCAAGTACCAAAAAGCAATTGTAGCCCACCCTCCATCCATAATTATAGATGTGGCTATTCTCTTGATGTGATACCTGACATGTTATATACTCTATTTATTGTGCCAAGTCACATTGCCGCATTACTATGTCGATAGCATCTACTAATTTTCGAGCTGATCTGCACATCAAAACATATAACAACAGTGAATATGTGCATTGCATATCATTCTACATGTTAAGAAGTGACAACAAGTGTAGTCTATACTTACTCTAACACATTGCCATGGACGGATGTCATTGAGAAGCACTTCTTCGCAAGGATGTCCACGACTACCAGACTCCAATGTGAGCTGCATTATCAATAAAGAATAATTACTGTGTTTGAGACAATTCTAGCAATGCAATAGAAAAAACAAGTAGGGTTTGATGCTTACTTCTCATAATATGCTGTAAAAATAACTCGTGCATCATTCATAGGAACGTGCTTCAACCACTTGCAAACATTCTCTATGGTTTCTTCTTTGTTGCTAAGCACTTCCAAAATACGAGGATCGAGCATATATGAAACGCTTTGTATATTTTGCGAAAAATTTGCTATAACATTACTATATAAAAAAAAAAGTATTAGCTTCTTGGGTTTAATCAAAATAAGCAAAGTATAAAGCCAAGGAAAAGGCTGCATCAAACCTGAGGATGGTTGTAATGACTTTGACATTAACCTCATTCTTAGGATTCAAGAGGATTGAAATCTCTTCTTCACCAAATTCAAAAAAATGAGGTTGTTATCGAATTAACAACATAGCAGTGAATGAACTTCCAATCTGCTCCAATAGATTCATATTTTTATGACTCATCTTATTGAGGGAGTAGTCTACATCATATTCTTCTTCACTTGCTATGTCCTCCACATCCTCCTTCTGCCATAAAAATATAAAAAAGTTATGCGATGTACACATTCCAAATAAAGGCTTAAACAAGTAGATAAGGTTTCATACATGCTTTCATTAGTGTAAGTCTCTCCTCTGCTTGGAGCAAAAATTTAAAAAAGTTGCTTCCCTTGCGATCTGATTACAAGCATAAGCCCAATGTTGACCATCAATGGGCTGGAATCTGCAATGAAGGAGAAATTCCTTCTTTACTTCCTTTAGCATATTCTCTCCTTGTGCCTCTTCGCCTTGTTCATGTGGAATATTTTTTAGAGTGTCTTTAAAGAATTGACTGAAGATTTCCTCGAAATGTGTAGGCCCCTATTTTTGGTTGGACAAAACATTATTGGGCGCAAGACCACATTGCTTGCCACAGGTTTCTTACCATCTCTCAAAGCCTCGTATATTTGCATTGCATAGGATATATCAAGGCTTCGGCTATTAGTAAAGAGAGCTGCAGCTTCCACATCTTTGGCATTCACAAACCACGTCCTTTGACCCCAGATATATCCCACATCATCATCTGTAACTGCTTCATTAAGACGCAGATTAAGATTTTTGATTGATGTGAGTTCATCCTGATCATCTTCAGCCTCGGATTCTGAGTCTTCTTCATCTTTCTCTTTTTTTGACTGTTTTTCATCCACATTATCTTTCTCTACAGTGGGACGATGTCTTTTCTTACTGCTTGGAACCGTGGCTCTTGCAGTACTAGCCTTTTGCATTTCATGTCATGGTTTGCTAGCAAGAGCTTCTAGCATAACTGCAGTGGATCGACCTTGATCTTCTTCAATTTTTGCTAATTCCTGTGCACTCAAGGCTTGTTTTTCATCATCCTTAGTTACATCCACCATTTCTGGCTCTAGAAGTTTGCGATCATGTTCTACAGGTTTGTGACAGTGTGCCTGTTCTTCTTGTCCCTGCATCGAAGTCTGAGCTTTTTGATCTCCTTCATGTGAAGATTCTTGATATGAGGAGCATATTCTGCATCCTGAAAGTATTCAAACATTATCTTTGCATGCATCCTTTTTGCCACCACACTAGGAAATTGCTCCCAAGTATATGAAAGAGTCTCCAATGCCCTTTGCAGCTATGGAAACTTTGATGGTTGAGGAGGAGGCATCACAAAGGTCTTTGCATCTCTCCTTGACATAATAAAATGCATACCGCCAACTTCAGGATCTGAACTCTTTGTTAAAATATCCACAAAGGTGTCTTTTCGCTGAATTATTATGCCTACTACAAGGCTTGAAGTCATATCTTTTTTGAAGAAAGTAGCATCCCATGGATCTTCAACACCATTGAACTCCCTTTTTGACATAAGTAGAAAGAGTCTCTTTTCCTTTTGATGAAGAAACTAAGCTCTTCTACCCATGTGATATCGAGTCCACCTACCAAAGCCATTGGGGCTATATTCCTTTCCTTTGAAATTCAAAGTGACATCAGAAACCCATTCTCTGATCTCAGAGTCATTTAGGATAGCCATCACATTAGCTGATTGCTCCATAATCCTACAAGAAAAGATAATGAAGAATTTAGATACATACAAGTAAAGTACAATATACAACCCTTGATATAATAAATGTGGAAAATAGCCCAAAAGGCTTTACAAGGCTTCATATGGCAATAAATGTGGGAAATAGCCTAAAAGGCCTTACAAGGCTTAAATATTTGTACAAATGTAAAAGAATTAGCCAATAAAGCTTTACAAGTAATATAAAATGTCGTCTAGTGATAAAGCTTCAATCTTCGTGAAGATTCATGTAATCTGTCCATCCATTGATATCTATGCACTGATACCCAACTGATGCAATCTATCCACTAAAAACTGTTCCACTGATATCCACTTATGCAGCCCACATGATATCCACTTATGCACCCACTGATACTCATTAATTAGTGAATGGTCGGGATGGTCGGGTTTATTACAAGGCGCTTCATATGACAATAAATGTAAAAAATAGCATAAAAGGCTTTACAAGGATTTTTATGACAATAAAGGAGCTTAAATATTTATACAAATGCAATAAAAATAACCAATAATCATCAAGCTCCATATGTCCCATGACATGTAATCTGTCCACTGATATATGTAATCTGTCCACTGATATCTGCTCATGCAATCTGCCCACTGATAAACTTCTTGGTAAATGGTAAAAGGTCTTATTTAATAGCATGTTATGAGTGTTAAACCGCATGTGAGCGAAGGGACTGACAATGATTAGGAACTAGTTAGAAAAATTTGAGCATGGCTTTGATTGGTAACTTGGAGAATTGTCTCTCCTCTAAGGCAATCTAATCTATGCTAAACTATGCTAAACCAACCGTCGAAGCGAAGAAAAGCAATAAATAATTTCTTTTTCTGTGTTCATTTTAATGTGCTGGGGTTTAAGAGGCTTAAATATGCAAAAGAAGGGGTTGTGATGTAGAGGCTAAACCTGCATGTGATATAAATGAAGAACAAGTATCTAAAGAAAAGTTAACATTTTTCAATTTAAAAGATGAATATATATAAAAATATTATCTCACCTTCAAAACAAACCATAAATTCACTCTTTTATAAATTTTTAAAAGTATAATATAAAAGATGTAAATATATAAAACTCTCTTTACTTTCTCTCTCTCTCTCTCTCTCTCTCGACTCCTAAATCTCTTTGTAGCCATAGTCAAGACACCTTATTCTCTCTCTTAATCTCTCTCTCTCTCTCTCTCTGATAACTTTTAAGTATTTTTATCTCTATCCTCATCCCACTTATTCTCTCTCTCTCCCTCTCCCTCCCTCTAGCACAGAAGTTTCATTCCTCTCTCTCTCTCCCTCTCTCTCCCTCTCTCTCTCTCTCTCTCTCTCTCTCTCTCTCTCTCTTTCTCTCTCCCTAAGTCTCCCTCTTCTCTTCTCTCTCTCTCTCTCTTTTCCTCTCTCCTCTTGCCACGTTTCATTCTGATAAACATCTCTCTCTCTCTCTCTCTCTCTCTCTCCCTCTCTCTCTCTCTCTCCCTCTCTCTCTTTCCCTCTCTCCCTCTTTCTCTCTCTCCCTCTCTCTCTTTCTCTCTCTCTCCCTCTCTCTCCCTACTCTCTCCCTCCCTCAAGCAGCCATGGCCCCCAAGAGACTCGCTTCTCTCTCTTAATCTCTCTCCCCCTCTCTCCTCTCTCTTTCTTTCCCTCCCTACTCTTCTCTCTCATTTAAAAATATAATATAAAAGATGTAAATATATAAAAATCTCTTTACTTTCTCTCTCTCTCTCTCTCTCTCTCTCTCTCTCCTCCTAAATCTCTTTGTAGCCATAGTCAAGACACCTCATTCTCTCTCTTAATCTCTCTCTCTCTCTCTCTAACAACTCTTAAGTTATTTTCTCTCTATCCTCATCCCACTTATTCTCTCTCTCCCTCTCCCTCCCTCTAGCACAGAAGTTTTATTCCTCTCTCTCTCTCCCTCTCTCTCCCTCTCTCTCTTTCTCTCTCTCTCTCTCTCTCTCTCTCTCTCTCTCCCCCTAAGTCTCCCTCTTCTCTTCTCTATCTCTCTCTCTTTTCCTCTCTCCTCTCGCCACGTTTCATTCTGATAAACATCTCTCTCTCTCTCTCTCTCCCTCTCTCTCTCTCCCTCTCTCTCTTTCCCTCTCTCTCTCTTTCTCTCTCTCCCTCTCTCTCTTTCTCTCTCTCTCCCTCTCTCTCCCTACTCTCTCCCTCCCTCAAGCAGCCATGGCCCCCAAGAGACCTGCTTCTCTCTCTTAATCTCTCTCCCCCTCTCTCCTCTCTCTTTCTTTCCCTCCCTACTCTTCTCTCTCATTTAAGGAGCCCCTCTTCTCTGTGTGAATCTCTCTCCCTCTCTCCCTCTCTCCCTCTCGTCTCTCATTTAAGGAGCCCCTCTTCTCTCTCTTAATTTCTCTCTTTCCCTCCCTCCCTATTCTCTCATTTCTCAAATTTACAAACTCAAATATAAATAAAAAACTAATTAAAATAGAACTCAAAAACTCAAATAAGAAACTAATTTAAAAAGAATTGTAATGCCTTCTAAAAGACCACCCTCCTCAAAAACTTTAAGAATAAACTAACTGAAAAAGAATTATAAGTAAAGAAAAAGAATTACAATACGAATTTTAAGAAATAGAACTCAAAAACCTTAACAAGAAACTAATTGAAAAGAATTGTAAGTAAAGAAAAAGAATTACAAGATGAATAAAAAAGAATGCAAGTACCTGGAAAAAGTGAAAAAAGTAAGGCTCCGCTTATCCTTTCTCTTCCGCTCTTGGTTACTTCGAAATGAGGAGAGAGTTAAAACTAGCCCACTCCTCCTACGCATCAATTTGAATTTTCAAAAAAGAGAGGGAAATTTAAATTCATTATAAATTTGAATTTAAATTTGTGTTCAACATTCTTCTTATACTTTCTTCTCATACGTTCCTTTTGAATTCAAATTTGTGTTCAACATTCTTCTTGATACTTTCTTCAACATTCTTCTCGATTCTCGTAAGTCCTTTTCATTCTTCTCGTAAGTCCTTTTCATTCTTCTCGTAAGTCAAATCTTATTTGTCGTTCTTACTCGTGATAGTAAGTCAAATCCTCCTCTCCCCTCTCTCTCCTTCTGCTCCCTCCTCTTCTCTCCCTCTCTCTCTCCTCTCTCACCTTCCTCTCCCCTCCCTCCCTCCCTCCATCCATCCCTCTACCCAGCCCTCTCCTCCCTTCCCCTTCCCTTCCCTCCCTCTGCCGCCAAAACTCCTCCCTCGACCCCTCCCTTCCCCTCCCCCCCCTCCTTCTGCCAAAATCCCCCTGTCGACCCCTCCCCTCCTGCTACCCTTTCCCCTCTCCCGTCGCCTAACCCCTTCCTCCCCTACCCCTTTTTCCCCCTACCCCCTTTTAACCCTCCCCCCTTTTCCCCACCCCCCTTCGCGACCCCCCCAACCCTCCCACCCTCTTCCCCACTCCCCCTTCCCTGGGCTGGCTGCCGCGGCCGCTAGCCCCCCCCTCCTCTCAACCCCTCCCACCCCCTTGCCCCCCTCTCAACCCTCCCCCCCTCCTTGGCGACCCCCTCGAGCCCTCCCTCCCTTTCCCCCTGGGTTGGCGGCTGCGGCTGCCAGCCCCCACCCCTCCTCTCAACCCCTCCCACCCCCTTGCCCCCCTCTCCACCGTCCCCCTCCCCTCCTTGGTGACCCCCCCGAGCCCTCCCTCCCTTTCCCCCCGGGCTGGCGGCCGCGGCCGCCAGCCCCCTCCCCTCCTCTCAACCCCTCCCACCCCCTTGCCCTCTCAACCCTCCCCCCCCCTCCTTCCCGACCCCGCCGAGCCCTCCCCCCTTTCCCACCCACCCTTCCCTAGGCTGGCGGCCGTGGCTACCAGCCCCCTCCCCTCCTCTCAACCCCTCCCACCCCTCCCACCCCCTTCACCCCTCCCACCCCCTCCCCGAGCTGGCGGCTGCGGCTGCCAGCCCCCTCCCCCTCTCAGTGCTCCCCCCTTCTTCACCCTTCCCCCTCCCCCTCTCAGCGCTCCCCCCTTCCCCACCCCCCCCTTCGCGACCCCCAGTCCCCCAGCCCTACCCCCCCTCTCCCCCTCCTCTCAACCCCTCGCACCCCCTTCCCGCCCTCTCAGCCGTCGCCCCCCCCTCCCTTCGAGACCCCCCAGCCCACCCTCGGCTGGCGGCCGCGGCCGCCAGCCCCCCCTCCTCTCAACCCCTCCCACCCCTTTCCCCCCCTCTCAGCCCTTCCCCCCCCCCTTCGCGACCCCCCAGCCCTCCCCCCCTTTCCCACCTCCCCCTTCCCGCGGGTTGGTGGCCGCGGCCGCCAGCCCCCCCCCTCCTCTCAACCCCTCCCACCCCCTTTCCTCCCACCCAACCCCCTCCTCGGGGCCGCCAGCCCCCCCCCTCTTCACCCTGCCCCCCTTCGCGAGCCCCCAACCCTCCCCCTCCCTCTTCCCCACACCCCCCCTTCCCTCGGGCTGGCGGCCGCGGCCGCCAGCCCCCCCCATTCTCAACCTCTCCCACCACCCCCCACCCACCCCCCTCCCCTCCCCCGAGCTGGTGGCCGCGGCCGCCAGCCCCCCCCCTCTAAGCCCCTCCCACCCCCTTTCCTCCCACCCAACCCCCGCGGCCGCCAGCCCCCCCCCTCTTCACCCTCTTCACCCTTTCCCACCCCCCCCTTGCCCACCCTCTTCACCCTTTCCCACCCCCCCCTTCACCCTTTCCCACCCCCCCCCTCTTCACCCTCTTCACCCTTTCCCACCCCCCTCTTCACCCTCTTCACCCTTTCCCACCCCCCCCTCTTCACCCTCTCACCCCCTTTCCTCCCACCCAACCCCTCCCCGGGCTGGCGGCCGCGGCCGCCAGCCCCCCCCCCTCTTCACCCTCCCCCCCTTCGCTACCCCCCAGCCCTCCCCCTCCCTCTTCCCCACACCCCCCCTTCCCCCGTGCTGGCGGCCGCGGCCGCCAGTTCCCCCCCTCTCAACACCTCCCACCACCCCCCACCCACCCCCCTCCCTGCCCCCGGGCTGGTCGCCGCGGCCGCTAGCCCCCCCCCTCCCCGCCCCCGAGCTGGTGGCCGTGGCTGCTAGCCCCCCGTCCCACCCCCTTCGCTCCCATCCCCTTCCCTCCCACCCACCTCCCTCCTCGCCCCGCCCCCGAGCTGGCGGCCGCGGTCGCTGCCGCTCCTCCTACCCCTCTCACCCCTCCCACCCAACCCCCTCCCCGCTCCTGAGCTGGCGGTGCGGCCGCCAGCCCCCCCTCCCACCCGCTTCCCTCCTAGCCCTCCCTCCTACCCGCCGCGCCAACCCCCCCTCCCACCCGCTTCCCTCCCAGCCCTCCCTCGCACCCGCTTCCCTCCCACCCACCTTCCTCTTTGCCCCGAGCTGGCGGCTACTGCCGCCAGCCCCCTTCCTTCCCTCCAGGCCGCCAGTGCCCCCTTCCCCCTCCCCCTTTCCTCCTTCCATGGGAGACATAGTCTCCCTTCCCCCCCTCCCTCCTCCTTTCCTTCCTCTACTCAGCCCCAGCCTCTGCCTCCCTTCCTCCTCCCTTCCCTCCATCCTCTTCTTCTCCTCCCCTGAACCTTTCTCTCTCTAGTTCCTCTCTCTTCAAATTTTAAAAAAGAAACTAGAAAAATTAATCAAAAAAGTTTGCAAGTACCTGGAAAAAGTTTGTAAGTTTGCTCTTTCTTGCTTTCTTGCTCTTCCTTCCTTGCTCTCTTGATCGTCCTTGCTTTCTTGCTTTCTTGCTTCAGTGAATGAAATGAGGGGAGAATGAATGAAGAAGGAAGACTATATATAAGAAAAATTAGGTTTTCCTCCTCCTCTCCTATTGGCTTTCCATTCCTCCCCTCTCTCCTATTGGCTTTTCATTTATCTCCTCTCCCATTGGCTCCCATTACTCCCCCTCTCCTATTGGACCCCCATCCCTCATCCATTAGCCCTCCTCCCATCCATCCATTTCTTCTTCCTCCCCATTGCCACCACTCCCATCCCACATTTCCACCACGTCCCATACTCCTCCCATTTCCCAAAATCCCATATTTCCCCATCTCACCCTCCTCTTTTTCATCCCCTATTAACTCCCTCACTCATTTCACTCCCTTATTAGCCTACTCCCCTATTACCTTCCCCTCTCCCATTCCATTCTTCCCTCCCCACTCTCACTTCCACTTCCCATTACTCACTTGCCATTTGAAAACTATTAATATATTATTATACTATTTTTTATACTTATTATCATACACCCTTATTACTTCCCTATCCTATTCCACTCCTCCCTCCTCATTCCCACTTCCACTTCCCATTACTCACTTGCTATACACATTTGCAAACTATTAATATATTATTATATGATTTTTTATACTATTTGTAAACTTATATATGGGCAAAATCACAGGTGTCAAAGCGATCCTATTGTGGTCATACAACAACTGTGCTTTTATTCAAGGGCATATTTATCCTCATCAACAAGCTTATTTACTCATGGTATGAAGTGCATAATTTGTGCACTAGGTGTTTACTTTGTGTCAAAATTGTTTGCCACACACACACACATATACATATACCGAGAATTTTCTAATATTATCGCATCTACATTTCTCCGATGGGCACAAAACTTTGTACACGCCTTGACCTAGGTCTTATTGACTTGCATACAAAGTGGTGCACCCATCTCATAAGTACTCGTTCGGATAACACACCTCCAAACGTATTTTATGATGATTGTGCATAACACTAGCAACAAAATGGTATATCATGTGAGACTGACTATGTAAAGCATATCCAATGGACACAAGACTTTACACGTTTCTCAACCTAGGCAGTATTGACTTGTGTGCAAAGTGGCATCCCCATCCGATAAGTACTTGTTTGAAAAATACACCTACGATCGTGTTTTTTGACGATTGTGCATGACACTAAGGCAACAACGGTGTTTTATGCTTGATCGACAATGCAAAGCATATCCGATGGGCACAATACTTTGCACACACCTTCAATTATGTAGAATCAACTTACATGCAAAGTGGCACGCCCATCCCATAAGTGCTTGATCGGATAACATACCTAGCAGCGTGTTTTTTGACGGATGTGCATGACACTAGAGTAAAAATAGTATTTAATGCTCGATCGACCATGCAAAGGATATCCGATGGGCATAAAACTTTTTGTACACCTCAACCTAGGTGGTATTGAAATGTTCTCAATGAGGCACACCCATCCGATAAGTATTTGGTCAGATAACACACATAATGGCATGTTTTTTTGCGGATGTGCATATCATTAGGGAAAAAATGGTGTATAATGCGTGATCGACCATGCAAATCATATCTGATGGTGACAATACTTTGCACGCACCTCAACGTAGTTAAAAAGGACTTGCGTGAAAAGTGGAGCCCCCATTTGATAAGTACTTATTTGAATAACACACCTATGGCCGTGTTATATGGTTGTGCATGACATTAAGGCAAAAACAGTGTGTTATGCTTGATCGACAATGCAAAGCATATCCGATGGGCACGATACTTTGCACACACCTTCAACTAGGTGGAATTGACTTACATGCAAAGTGGCACACCCATCGCATAAGTGCTTGATCAGATAACACACCTAGCAGCGTGTTTTTTTACGGATGTCCATGGCACTAAGGCAAAAATGGAATTTAATGCTCGATCGACCATGCAAAGCATATCCCCGATGGGCACGATACTTTGCAAACACCTTCAACTAGGTGGAATTGACTTACATGCAAAGTGGCATTCCCATTGCATAAGTGCTTGATCGGATAACACACCTAGCAGCGTGTTTTTTTACGGATGTGCATGGCACTAAGGCAAAAATGGTATTTAATGCTCGATCGACCATGCAAAGCATATCCGATGGGCATAATACTTTTCCTATACCTCAACCTAGGTGGTATTAATATGTTGTCAAAGAGGCACACCCATCCGATAAGTACTATAACATACCCAAGGGCGTGTTTTTTTGCGGATGTGCATACCACTAGGGAAAAAACGGTGTATAATGCGTGATCGGCCATGCAAATCATATCCGATGGTGACAATACTTTGCACACACCTCAACCTAGTTGAAAAGGACTTGCGTGCAAACTGGAGCCCCCATCCGATTTGTACTAGTTTGAATAACACATCTAGGACTGCGTTTTTTGACGAATGTGCATGACACTAAGACAAAAACGGTGTTTTATGCTTGATCGACAATGCAAAGCATATCCGATGGGCACAATACTTTGCACACACCTTCAACTAGGTAGAATTGAATTACATGCAAAGTGGCACGCCCATCCCATAAGTGCTTGATCGGATAACATACCTAGCAGCGTGTTTTTTGACGGATGTGCATGACACTAGAGCAAAAATAGAATTTAATGCTCGATCGACCATGGAAAGGATATCCGATGGGCATAAAACTTTTCGTATGCTACAACCTAGGTGGTATTGAAATGTTCTCAATGAGGCACACCCATCCGATAAGTACTTGGTCAGATAACACACCTAATGGCGTGTTTTTTTGTGAATGTGCATATCATTAGGGAAAAAATGGTGTATAATGCGTAATCGACCATGCAAATCATATCCGATGGTGACAATACTTTGCACAAACCTCAACGTAGTTAAAACAGACTTGCGTGCAAAGTGGAGCCCCCATCTGATAAGTACTTATTTGAATAACATACCTATGGCCGTGTTTTTATATGGTTGTGCATGACATTAAGGCAGAAACGGTGTGTTATGCTTGATCGACAATGCAAAGCATATCCGATGGGCACGATACTTTGCACACACCTTCAACTAGGTGGAATTGACTTACATGCAAATTGGCATTACCATCGCATAAGTGCTTGATCAGATAACACACCTAGCAGTGTGTTTTTTTACGGATGTGCATGGCACTAAGGCAAAAATGGTATTTAATGCTCGATCGACCATGCAAAGCATATCCGATGGGCATAATAATTTTCCTATACCTCAACCTAGGTGGTATTAAAATGTTGTCAAAGAGGCACACCCATCCAATAAGTATTTGGTCAGATAACATACCTAAGGGCGTGTTTTTTTGCAGATGTGCATACCACTAGGGAAAAAACGGTGTATAATGCGTGATCGACCATGCAAATCATATTCGATGGTGACAATACTTTGCACACACCTCAACCTAGTTGAAACGGACTTGCGTGCAAACTGGAGCCCCCATCCGATAAGTACTAGTTTGAATAACACACCTAGGACCGTGTTTTTTCATGGTTGTGCATGACACCAAGGCAAAAACGGTGTTTTATGCTTGATCGATGGTGCAAAGCATATCTGATGGGCACAATACTTTGCACACACCTTCAACTAGGTGGAATTGACTTACATGCAAAGTGGCACGCCCATCGCATAAGTGCTTGATCAGATAACACACCTAGCAGCGTGTTTTTTTACGGGTGTGCATGGCACTAAGGCAAAAATGGTATTTAATGCTCGATCGACCATGCAAAGCATATCCGATGGGTACGATACTTTGCACACACCTTTAACTAGGTGGAATTGACTTACATGAAAAGTGGCATGCCCATCCCATAAGTGCTTGATTGGATAACATACCTATCAGTGTGTTTTTTTACGGATGTGCATGACACTAGAGCAAAAATAGAATTTAATGGTCGATCGACCATGCGAAGCATATCCGATGGGCACAATACTTTGCACACACCTTCAACTAGGTGGAATTGACTTACATGCAAAGTGGCACGCCCATCGCATAAGTGCTTGATTAGATAACACATGTAGAAGTGTGTTTTTTTACGGATGTGCATGGCACTAAGGCAAAAATGGTATTTAATGCTCGGTCGACCATGCAAAGCATATCCGATTGGCACGATACTTTGCACACACCTTCAACTAGGTGGAATTGACTTACATGCAAAGTGGCATTCCCATCGCATAAGTGCTTGATCGGATAACACACCTAGCAGCGTGTTTTTTTACGGATGTGCATGGCACTAAGGCAAAAATGGTATTTAATGCTCGATCGACCATGCAAAGCATATCCGATGGGCATAATACTTTTTTTATACCTCAACTTAGGTCGTATTAAAATGTTGTCAAAGAGGCACACCCATCCGATAAGTACTTGGTCAGATAACATACCTAAGGGCGTGTTTTTTTGCGGATGTGCATACCAGTAGGGAAAAAATGGTGTATAATGCGTGATCGACCATGCAAATCATATCCGATGGTGAAAATACTTTTCACACACCTCAACCTAGTTGAAACGGACTTGTGTGCAAACTGAAGCCCCCATCCGATAAGTACTAGTTTGAATAACATACCTAGGACCGTGTTTTTTCATGGTTGTGCATGACACCAAGGCAAAAACAGTGTTTTATGCTTGATCGACAATGCAAAGCATATCCGATGGGCACAATACTTTGCACACACCTTCAACTAGGTGGAATCGACTTACATGCAAAGTGGCACGCCCATCCCATAAGTTCTTGATCGGATAACATACCTAGCACTGTGCTTTTTGACGGATGTGCATGACACTAGAGCAAAAATAGTATTTAATGCTCGATCGACCATGCAAAGGATATCCGATGGGCACAAAAATTTTTGTAAGCCTCAACCTGGGTAGTATTGAAATGTTCTCAATGAGGCACACCCATCTGATAAGTAATTGGTCAGATAACACACCTAATGGCGTGTTTTTTTGCCAATGTGCATATCATTAGGGAAAAAATGGTGTATAATGCGTGATCGACCATGCAAATCATATCCGATGGTGACAATACTTTGCACGCACCTCAACATAGTTAAAAAGGACTTGTGTGCAAAGTGGAGCCCCCATCTGATAAGTACTTATTTGAATAACACACCTATGGCCGTGTTTTTATATGGTTGTGCATGACACTACGGAAAAAACGGTGTGTTATGCTTGATGGACAATGCAAAGCATATCTGATGGGCACAATAATTTGCACACACCTTCAACTAGGTGGAATTGACTTACATGCAAAGTGGCACGCCCATCGCATAAGTTCTTGATCAGATAACACACCTAGCAGCGTGTTTTTTTACGGATGTGCATGGCACTAAGGCAAAAATGGTATTTAATGCTCGATCGACCATGCAAAGCATATCCGATGGGCACGATACTTTGCAAATATTTAAGCATCTCTATGCGCAAGAGGCAAACATAAAAATTGCAACAAATAGATGAAACATCCAGATTGAAAGAACTACACAATGAAATTGAAGAGCATACAAAGACAAAAAAGAAGTTGCAGAGAGCAAGATCTAAAGCAACCCCATTGGGGGATAAGATTATAAAAATAAAACTTCACAACCTTGCAGAATTGAAAGCGAGAAGTGGAGGGCATGCTCAAGAATCCCGATAAGTAGCTTTTTCTATTTGGCATGTAGCTATGTTCAATATTGCTACATAGATGGAAATCGAGCCAATATCTTATTTGCATGTACTATTTGTAGAAACATTTCGGAGCCTCAAAAGGAGAATGTTGATCCAAATGCTCACTACTTTTGGATTATTACTTACCTTCATGTATGTACAAAACAAAATATTGACGTTTTTGAATAAATTGCTATATCCTATAGTCTTTAGGATGCATACTTTCTTCACATGCAACATAGCACTTGGAATGATTCAACGGTATCATTCCAAATCCTTATTTTATAATTTATTGGTCTCATGTTCAATTTGGAATGTGTACTATAACTTGAAGACAAAGTTTGTTGAATTCCATTGAGCAATGCATAAGTTATGGGTCATGCAAGATACCTATATCCAAAAAATTTCCCGAACCTTAGCAAAAATGGCTACACCCAAGAAAACAATGAACCGGAATGTAATTGTGGCCTCTCTTAGATGTCTTTTTATACCAAAAAGCTCCAACTACTACATCCCACTTCTCATAGGTTGTTCCCCAATGATCCTTTAATGCTTCCTCAACCTTGTGCTTAGGTTTAATGCACTACAACACAAAGTACATTAGGGAAGAAATGGGGTCTCAAAAGGGCCTCCAATTGGTGTTTCCTAATTTTAAGGGATTAGAGAGAGATTTGAGGTGTACCAATGAGAGTGCTCCTTTGTGTGGGGCAATGGTATGTTGAGATGTACAAAAGGCCATGTTGAGCATTTATGGGTGGGGAGACCTCTCACACATGGTTTAGATCCATGGTCAAATTGAGCATTTATGGGTGGAGAGACCTCTCACCCATGGTTTAGACAAATAGTCCTCACTCCTAGCCATTGATTTGATCTCTAATCCAAGAGTCACATTCAAATTTGTGGTAGAGCACTCTTGGCCATTATATCAAGGAGTAGATCTTACGGATACTATCAAAGGATTAGAAGGATCAAATATAAGGGGTAGATCTAAGGGGTACTATCAAAAGGGTTATATCAAGGGGTAGATCTAAGGGATACTATCAAAGGATTAGAGGGATCAAATATAAGCCCTTGATCAAGTAATGGATCCAAGGGAGGAGATGAAAGAAGGAAGTGCCACAATCTTAGCCATTGATTTGTAGGAGATCCAAGGGAGAACATGAAAGAAAAAGGCACTTCAATCCGGGCCATTGATTTGAAAGAGATCCAAGGGAGGAGATGTACCGAAAAGGCACTTCAATCTGGGCCATCCATTTAATTCGAAGGAGATCCAAGGGGAGAGATGCACCGAAAAGGTGCTTCAATATGAGCCATTGATTATGCACTTCATCCTAGCCATCCAATTGCATAAATGCATCTCCACCCTCCAAACTACACCTCCATCTCCACCCTTCAATTGTATAACCCATATCCACCATAGATCTACCAAAGATCCAATGGTCCACAACTAAAGGTGCCTTCTCCCTCTTCAATACCCCTCCTATTTGTCAAAGTTTTCCTGTTTGGAGCCCACCAAAGGTGCCTCCCTTATGTCGCCCACCATTTTAAGTATCCTAGGCCTTTGATCCATCCACCATCCACCTCCATCCAAAGGCATAGTGGGTCCAACTCCAATTACCTTAATCTATTTCTTAATCCATTCCTTATGAGGCCCTTTTAAGAGCCGAAATCTCCCCTAATGTGGGTCATCTTCCTCATTCTCCCCAGAGGCAACGACAACTGCAAAGTTATCCCCCTCTTCCAGACAATCAGCGAGGTCATATGTTGTTTTATATTTTTTTCATTGGGATCTTCTTTTTTTAGCCATTCCCAATGCAGTAGAAAAGCATGCTGCACAAATAAGGTGCCATGTTCCCTATCATCCGAAATGTAGATTTCAATGGTATGTACATTGCACTAACTTGGACTCCTGTACTAGCCTAGACTCCTGTGAGTCAGCAACCAAATTGGCATCAGCGCTGCCATAGAAGAATCAAGTAAATGAATGTACATGATATGCACAATAATTTTTATCTACTTGTTGTAAATAACAATACATTGCCATTTTGTTGTGAAATGTATTGCTGTTAATTTTTGTTCAACCACGTTGATTCAAGACAATCATATAATTGGTATTTAAAGTGAACTAGCCATGGTTACATGATGTTCCAACCACCAGGCTAGTTTAGGACAATCGCATTAAGATGTTCAGGCATGCATGAATAAAATTGGGTGGGTGGCCTCTTGAGAAAGGGGAGGTGTGGTGGGTTTATCGAGGTTTCAAGGCCATTCCAAAGATGAATTTGATATTATGTTGACCTAGTCACTACTAAAAGAGAAAAGAGAGAATGGAAAAAAGAATGTGGATAAATATAGGCCAGTGATTATGTTTAGCTAGTTACGACTGAATACGATTTTGGGCTTTAACATATTAAATGGATTAATATAATGCCTTTGCTTCATGAGGACCTATTTTTGAGCTTCATCATGTTAATTTCTTATTGAATGTATTTTCAACATGGTGACATGTGAAAAGGAGTTTGAAGGTGAGAAAGTAACTTGAAGCCTTTGTTTACAATATATGATGAAAGTACGATGCTTAGCTCTTTATGGGAGTGAATTTCATGATAGCTTGCATACACACATGAATAGTTGGGAGGATATTCCAACCAAGGTAATGTCTGGCTATGATTAAGGTCAAAGTTTTAGTGTATCATCAGGGATGTTTAGGAAACCCATCAACTAAGAGTTTTATGTCATATCAGCGTTTACAAAATAGTATTGATGCTGTGTCATGATGTTTAAACCATAGACGTTCAAGCCAAAAGATGGGACATTAACATATCAAGAGTCTCTGATCTTTAAAAGATGGTACATTTAACATAGTAAGAGTTTATGACCTTAAAGGTGAAAGATGGAGCATTCAATATTTAACATATATCAAGAAACATATCAACACTTTAACATGAAAAACTGTTGGGAAAGCCTAAATCCACTAGTCCCTTGGATTCGAGTTTGTCATGAATCTGCATGAAGCTCCTCCATTTGCATTCGTTGCAACAGATTTCAAATGATATGCCCAAGTATGGCAAATAATTTGTTCTACCAGCACAGCTGAGAGCTTGAACCAGCTCATTCAGTTTGACCGATTTGTTACGACCAAATCTTATGACCACGTTTCCATCAAGACCATGGGTTCTGCTGCCGCTGCATGGGCTCTCTGGCAGAAAACTCTTCCATGTACGGGATTATATGCCATTAGATACACTTATGTGTTCTATCATTTATGGCCGGTACAGATCTCTCAGATACGCATTTTGAAACTAAAAACACGTCTAGATCGAGTATCCATGCTGGTACTGCTGTCAAAACCACCCTCGACAGTAGCGGTAAATCATACTCTGAATTCGCTCTGTGGCCAGTACTCAACGGTATCTTCAAGCCCTTAGAACAGCTTGTGAATCGAATATTTTCAGTTTTGCTGTACAATCTCTAACACACTTTTCCGCTTTCATCGACATCTAGATCCCAGAAAGCAAAGCGCGGATGAACTGCCATGGATTCCCTCGCGAGTCACGCGTCAGCGCAGTGTCACGTGTAGCCTGAGCTGAAATACCAATTGTCAAAGCGCGTCAAGTACTCGCATGGCTGGTATCGCAGCTTTATATTCCACGTTTACTGCACTTCCGCTACTGAGCAGCTGTTCCTTCTTTCATAGCAATGAGCATGCTGATTTGGTGAATTAATTCTATGCATTAACGACAAATATCCGTTAAGCCAAGCTGACATTGAAGAATTACAACCTTAGATCTGTCATCCATTCACATTATTGGTGGTGGAAGAAGAAACTTGATCACACAGATGACGGAACTGCCATTGGGAGGAAGAACGATGCTACAGTGTAAGAGTGAAGGCCTAAACGTGTATGAGACCTATGCATTATAGCCTAGAATGAAGAAAGAAGTAATCGGTGGCTTTTAGTCGGTTTCTCCACTATATTGATGTGAAGAGGCAAAACCCTAAACCAATCGGCCATGGATCATCATCAACATCTATCTATCTATCTATCTATCCTTATTTCTGAATTCAAAGAGACATACCACGTGGCGTCTCTCCTAACACTAAAAGCCCTGTTGATGATCCCGCCCATGATTTTTTCAAAAGAACACAACCTTGCCTTGAAACCGCCTCGCTCTCGCATTGTTTCGGTTCTCTCGCTCCCTCTGTTTCTTCCTCTATGGTTCTGTTGGCCACCTAGCAGCATGCTTCTTAGTGAAGGTACCATCCGACTCCACTTCGCCATTGCATCCTCTCTCTCTTCTCCTGCCCATGAGACCAAAATCTCCTCGCTGCCTTCGATTTCAACAACTCTCCCTTGCTTCCCTCGGCTTGACCCATTGGTCAACCGTCTTCATATCGACCCTGGATGAAGATTGTTCCTGTGTTGATGCGAGGCAGAAGAAGAGAAGCAAATTTGTAAAACAATGCTCATCTGTCTCAGGTACCTCCGTCGATGGTGGAAGTCCCAACTCTGGCAAATATATGCGGAATGCTTAGGCATTGTTTTCTACGGTTGTATTAGGAATCGAAGTCGGATGCTAGAGCCGAGAAGTCAGTTCTTAAGGTCTGCGAGCCCAATGGAAGCTCACATGCTATTCATACGAGAACTGAAATCTTTGAAAAACACGATGGACAAACTGTTGGCACGACGAAATGTGGAGTATTTTGGGACAATAAGAAACTGCACTTCACAGCAAGCATACACGAGTATACATTGCAATATGTAGATATCTGCCAAAACTTGATGCTGCAGTGAATCCTATGCGCACAGTTGAAGCTTTGCCATCAACGAATGACTCACATGTTGCAGACGTGAAAGATGTTTGACACCTCCTTCTTCGCCACTGATGTACCCATTCTCGATGATTGGATGTTAGATCCATGTGCTTCATGTCATATGACCCCTCATAGGTCATGGTTCAGTGCAAATCAGGAATGCATTGTGGGGGATAGTTTGATGGGCAGTGATCATTCTATGGATGTCTATGGTTACGGGGATATCCACCTTGTTATGCCAAGTGGCTCTATTCTTGTTCTGCAGAGGGTTAGACATATACCAGGACTTGCTATGAGCAAGATAAGTACTGGACAGTTGGTTGAGGCAGGTTATCATGTCTCTTTGGGTGATCATGCATGGAAGATTGCTAGAGGCAATTTGGTTATGGCGAGGGGATCATGGGTTGGATTCTCTTATGCATTGCATGTATCAGGTGTCTAAGATCATATGCTTATGATTAGTAAGCAGCCATCAGTTAGTTTATGGTATGCCAAACTTGGACATATGTTTGTTGTAGGCATGGAAGCCCTTACAACATTGAGATACATTCTTGTTATGGATGTCTCTCAGATTTTATGTCACGATTGTCATGATGGTCAGCAGTCAGGATCCTCTTTTGTGAGGAAGACAGTCAGTGAGAGGTATGTTGAGCCATTGCAGTTGGTTCATAGTGCAGTTTGTGGGCCTATGCCTACTGTTTCAGTGGGTGGCCCCTCTTACTTTGTGACATTTATTGATGCTGCTACAAAGTACATATGGATATATCCGATTCATCAGAAGCATGATGTATATGATACATTTCAGCGCTTCTTGGGTAATGCTAAAAATCAGTCAGGAAAGAAGCTATTGAGCTTGATGACTAATGGTGATGCATAGTTTACTCAGAGTTTACCTCTCCTAGATTTTAGCATCTATGTGATACACTTGGTATCAGGAGGGTGTTGAACACTCCTCATCTTTCTACTCATGATGCCTTGGCAGAAGGCATAAATCGGATTCTATTGGACAGGATTGGTAGAATGCTATGATATGCAAGTCTTACTGAATGTTATTGGGCCGAGGCATGTAAGACAACTGCATACTTGCTTAACAGGTCATCCAGGAGATCTCTGGATGGTAGAGTGCCATTTGATTTCTTGACAAGCAGGGCACCATGTTATGAGCATTTACGTGTGTTTGGTTATGAGGCTTATGCTCATGGTTCCCGATCGAGGAGGTGTATCTTCCTTCGATACAGTGAGTCCAGTAGGGACTACAGGTTATGGGATTCTTCAGCTAGAGAGCTAATACATAGCCATAATGTCTATTTCAGAGAGGATGCTATGTTTAGATAGCCTAGGACTATGGATAGCAGGAGAGTGGTGTTTCAGGAGGGTGTAAGTGCATTGATACCTCCGAATTCTTTGCAGGGGCAGCCCATATCCCTTGGAGTGGGAGGTTTTTCCCACGGTGAGCAGGTTATAAAGTTGGGACAGCCATGATTACTTCCTGATTTTGGTCAGAGACGGTCAGATGTCTCGAGTATTCCATAGGCTTATACTCCTATGGAGATTGTTGATGCATCTTCTATGGACAGTTATAGTTTGCTCCCAGGATGCGGAGTGCCTCTTGCAGATGAGGATGAGGCTATGCATGTGACGAGGATACCTTGGCTAATGATGCCCGGTATGATCCATTGGCTGGTTATGCCAAGACAGATGTGGTTTCTGCAATTATTGACTCAGGTCATATTGCGCATGGGTAGGAATCATTGATATGTTTGCTTTGTAAGTGCCTCCATGGCCAGAAGCAATCCCCTCGAGTTGGGTTCATAGGTTTGATACTATTATGCAAGCTCGAGATGTGATGCGTAGTGAGATGTTATGGTCTCAGTAATCAGGAGGTTGCTATCCTTCTGAGGCTACTTGCCATATGGTCCTTTATAGACTGGGATAATTTGCAGTGGGAGCTGCATGGTCTTGATGATGTTTGTCTTTAGATACATGGTTGTTTCAGTATGGAGAGGGGGAAGTTATCAAGTACTCCATTGCCTATATTGGCTCCATACTTGAAACACAGTAGGTTTGACGATCACAGATCAGTTGAGCAGCAAGTTATGGTTGATATGGTAGCCATAGTACTTCATGCATCCATGACTGGGTTGAGACTTGGTTCTCACATGTTTGCCATTGGGGCTACACTTCCGGTTCTTGCTTTCATTGCAGTGGGAGTTGGTAGCATGATTATGGCAGATTTTGGCAGTAGGGAAGCAGTTGTGGACATCAATTCCTTATGCTTCCAGGAGTAGCATGCATGTGATGTAGGTTGGGTAGACCAACAGAGGTCTATTGTAGGTTATGTGCTTATGGGGTCACAAGTGGTACAGAGACATTTTCTTTGCACAGTGATAGTTCGGGTGCTATGGACTTAGCACAAGAGCACGTGGTGGTGAGAGTTCACTCTCCAAGTGAGATTTGGTATGAGATCTTGGTTGACAGGCATCTACAACTTTGTCATTTTCTATCTTGCAGACTTGATGTCTGCTAGCAGCTTATCCGCTATGCACTTTGCACATTGTAAAGTGCCGATGGGCATAGGATGATGGTCTGGTCATCTTGTTTTTCAGCGTATGGCTAATTGTATTATATGTGTACTATACTCCCTTGAGGCACACTGTCTTCAAGTGGGAGGTTGTTGGGGTAAAGGGCAGTGTGCCCGCTCACTTGTACAGTGCCCATGTATACTCATATATATATGATAGAGGAATAAGCTAGAGTAGCATTTGCTCCACCACTTTTGGTGTCTCCTTATCCCTTTGTGTGTGCTCTTTCCTCCCACACCCTCTTCATAATTTGTCATGGTATCAGAGCTTCCTTTCCTTCTGCTAAACGCTAAGGCATTGAGATCATTGTGAGAGATATTGAGTGATGTGAGTTCTCTTGAGTGTTCTCCACATGTGAGAGTTCACTTCCGGTGAGAGACTCCCATCTACTTTCATAGAATTTCCGTCATACAATTCCGTCCATGTAAGAGAGAGAGACTTCCGTTGATTGAGAGGTCTTCAAAGGTTTTGTGAGAAAGATAGGGAGTGTCTTCTTCCTGCTTGAGAGAAAGAGAGTGATTCCTTCATAATACTTTGTTCTTTTCTTTAGTGTGAGAAAGAGAGTACCTATTCATTCTGAGAGAAATATTGAGAGAGAGATTTAGATAGATCTGATGTGTGAGAGAGAGCAACTACGTCTCCTGCATAGTAGATCTACTATAACAGATCTACTACACTGTAGCCGATCAGTGTCTCCTCTGCAACGTCTCCTGATTGCAAAGGTAGTCCAGTGCCTCCTTTGCATGCAATGACTCCAATGAAGCTCCAAGCTCTGAACCAAAGCTCCTGGCTACTCTACAACAGCCTATGTCTTCAAAGGCTAAGCCTCCATCAACCTGACCAGTCGTCGTCGGTAGCCTCGACCAATTGCGCAACGACCAATGAACTTACTCCTGTGACTATCTCTCCTGCTGAGGCAAGTAAAAGTGGCTCCAACGTCCTAGCAATGACACGACCCATGCTCAAATAGCTCCTCTACGCTTGTTTCTTTAGCCCAAAGTGAGGCCATGCAAACGAGGCCACACAATGGGCGACTCCACCATCTCCAACACGCTCTAAGGTCTCTTGCTCAGCCCAAGCTCCAGTGACCTTTGTGTCGACCCTTGTGAGCAGCAGCTCCTACGGCTTCAACAACACAGCTCCCAACGCCTTGGCTCCAACCGTTGACGATGAGCCAGCGTCCTACTCTACTGTACCACACACAGCCTCAACGACCTCATCCAAAGAGCGGCCTACAGTAGCTCTGCCTCCTTTGTGATAATCGATTGGCTCCTTTACTACATAAGCCATCAACCTGAGTGCTCCAACACTACTCTAAGGCCATCCCACCAGTAGATCTTGCTTTGCCATAGAGGTGACTCCATCGACAGCTTCAACAACCTCCTAATGGGGCAAGCTCGTAGTCCTCCTAGAAAGCTCACACCCGCTCCAGATGCCCACGAAAGCTAGCTACAACGCTCACAGATGGACGGAATCACCGAAATCTCCCACAGATTCCGTCAGTATCCATAGATTCTGTTAGGACATGTCATCTTTCATCTGCCACATCAGCAAGCCTTGCCTAGTGCCACATCACCTTATCCACGTGCCACATTGGGTCTACTTTCTGAAAGAGAAATCTGAAGTGTTTTCCAGATTTCAAGAATTCAAAGCCATGGTAGAAAACCAGACAGGCAGAAAGATCAAGGTCATGAGATTAGATAGATGATGAATACATGTCTTCAGCATTCATGAACTTTTGCACCTTGCGCGGATCGATCCTCATATCCACGCTCCATTCGATTGAATCCGAAAATCTTTTCTGTTCCCTTTGGAAAATGCAGGCTTTTCCCATCACGAGTTTCTGTTAGCCTTTAAATGCATGCAACTCCTATTGATTGGGAGCATAAGGAATAACTAGTTCTTGTTCAGCTCTAGTAATGAACTCCCAATAGCCTTTTCCCTTAAGGAAATTCACCATTCTATACTTCCATGCTTGGAAGTTGTTCTTGTCAAGCTTTTCAGCGACAATACAATATATGACATTAGGTATTATCAAATTTTGTTAGCTTTTCTTAATTTACATGTGGAACCAAATCCAAAACTGATAATGCAATGCTCACCACAATAAGGGTGGTTAGCATTCTAATGATGTTATATGCTACATCATATGGTGTTCTTGTTTTTATTTTTAAAGTCAACCTTTGCGAATTTAAGGTCCCTTGCAATTGTAGCATTTTATAACTATGCAACCGGCAACTATGAAGAGATATGGTGGTTTTACAATTGAATGAAGCCTTGGGGAGGTGAAGATTTCAAAAATAATCTTGACTTAGATCTAAGAAATACTCGACTCACCCAAAGTTGATACAAATTGATACGTCAATTGGACTTACTGTGAAGGTAGTCAAGGCATGCGAAGACAATTCATATGTGCAGATACTCCTCAGCAGAATGCAAGAGCTAAAAAGAAGAATGGGACTTTAGCCGATAGTGCTAGAGCAATGCTTAGTGAGAAGCATCTTTTGAATCAGTATTGCTTGGGAGAGATGAAGGCAACGAGTCTTTTGAGCCCTGGAATTTTGCAACGACTACTTTCTAGCTTGGCCAAATGTTAGCCCCGCGAGAATATTTATGTGTAAATGGATCATGGTGGACTACGTGTTTGTGCGGTTCATTCCAATCTCTACTAGTATCTTTTGTTGGCTGCAAGGCCCCTCATGCTTTATGCAAATATTAAAGCCTTTCTCAAAACTCTATTGTATTCTATGTAACAAACTCACTTGTATTCTACATAGCTTTGGAGTCCATTTTCAACTTTTGCTAGGCTAGTATATGAATTCTATCCCTAGGATAACTACTCCAAAGGCTTGTTTGGTTTAACATTTCATTGGTTGTCTCCCATGAGGTATGAGTAGTGGCCCTAGTATTTCGCAACGTTTGTGAGCCCACTTGGATGCATTGCAACTCTATACACAGGAACATTTTCCCGCAATAGTTCTATGAGCTCTATATGGAAAAATATAGCCCAAGCATCAACCAAGTAGTTGGCTTGAAGGGTAACACACTATCACATTGTTAGCTCTTGTCACAAGCATTAAAACACCGTTAGATGACCATAATAATCTACGGCTCAGTAACACATTAGTCCTTACTCTATGTGCTGCTAAATTTGTGGACTAAAGGCCCAGATGCATGGTAGAGATAACAAAGGTGATTGCACTCTAGAAGGAAGACTAGTCGCAACATTATGTCGTGAGCTACATAATTGTTTTCCTCTATTTGTAGCTACAAGCAATACAAGAGCAGGAAATGATCTTACGTTTTATGTTTTATGCTCCTTTTAGCAATGAAGCATTTCATGCTAACCTAACTCATTGCTCTAAGGCGGATTCCCTTGCATATATTCCTTTTAATTAGGAATATGGCCGAAGTATAGACCCTTGTGTCTTTGTGATAGGGATAGTTAAATTAGTCTTTAGAATTTTTGCAGTTCTTTGTCATTGATAAATCATCATTACACATTGAAAAGGGTATTAGAAGGTTAGCTAGGATCCTTGGAATCCCCCTTTTACAATCCCCTTTAATTTCTTGCATGACTTTGAGAAATCCTTTATAACTAATTGTAGACGGCCCTTATATCACTGTCTGCAGGAATTGAGAATTGCCTTGAAAATTCCCTTGATTTGTAGGGCTCATGTATATATATAGATCTGCCAGAATAATAAATGACCTTAGTGCAATGGAGATAGTTTGATCGAATGGAGAAAAATATAGGGCCAGCTTTTCTAACATGTTCTATGTGATTAAGCTTACTTAGAAGTCTTTCTTATGGATTCTGAAGCATTCATTGCCTATCTATGGCTATGAGAAAATTTTCTCTATATGGGTACTATGGGATTGTCTAATATATCTACTTCTACTTTGAGAAGTATAACCTTTTATTTCAAAAGGTAGTCTTTTTATGTGATAAGACCCCAAGGCAATAGTGTGGTCATACACTAATTGGGATGTACTGAAGGAAAATGTTAGTAGATGAGTATTTATGATTTTATGTCATAAATCAAGCCTACAATGGATATAAGATTAATGAGAGCCTTATTGATATGTGGCAATATGTATTACATATGTTCTTCCCAAGGGGTCGCAACCACTTAATCATGTAGAAGACATAGTATGGGCCCTTTCCAATAATACATAGTATATATTATATATACATGGTATATATACTAATGCTATATACATAGTACATAAAATTCCAAGGAGTTTTATTATATTGTTTATAATTAATTCAATCTTTGGAGATTTGCATTTCATAAGCATTTCTTTAACTCAAATTGGATGGTAAAGAAATAATGGACAAATGAGTAATGGTTGATCCTTTTACCCCAGTACATTTTATGATTGACTTTGATAGATTTTTATTATTTAAGAACTATGGACCTCTCAAGATATGCATTGTGCTATAGGTTGTTGATCTCATAGATCATACATTAAGCTCTACACTTTAAGAGGTTTTGAATCATTTAGGTGGAATTTTATAATTGATTGGAGGTTTCTTTTAATTTTTTTAAAAGGTGGTTCCTTCCAATAATTGTAATCTCCCATCCCCTGGATTTAATCATGATGGTGGAGTGATAACAAGAGACATTGATCACTATAATCATGATGCCAACGTTAGATCTGGGGCTATGCTCCATAAAATATTTTTACATGACTCTATAATTAGAATGCTCTTGGAAATTTTCCTTATTTTTAAAGTTGGAATATGCATATTTTACTATGGCCTTATGTCCCCAAGTGGACTAGAGATAGAGGCAAGTATTTTGCTAGTCTAGGTTACTAGCTTAGGTTTGTTCTACATTTGGGATTTCTTGTGCTCATTGACCAGTCAAACACACATAATGGTTCTTGTTTGCAGGCCTTACATGTTCAACATCATGATTAGTTGAGAACTGATCAAAGGACAATGCGGCCTTGGATCAATCAATATATGGGAATTCTAACATTTTATAAGCATTTCATTAACTGACTAAATGCCAACCTCTTACTACTTTCGATTATTAAAATGCCTGGATTCGATTATGCTAATCTAGATAGAGTGACATGGATAGCAAGTATGTGGTGGCATTGAAGCTTGGCTACCATAGCTTGAATGAATTGTTCTAACTTTCATTTGGTTGTGATGGTGCCAGCTGAGTCGGCATACCTCTCCATTGGGTTTGCATTGAAAAATCTAAGGCATGAAGATACTGTGTTGGCAACTTCTAGTACTCTAGGGTGGATTATTTCCAACTAATGATAAATTTAAGATTGGAGATTCTATTGGAGACTAATCAGGAGTATTGTTGTACTTTTTGCAATTTACTGATGTGAATGTGGTATGTAAGTTGACTCCCACTTTAACACTTTGTCAGAAGGGATAGAATGGTAATGGATTGTTCTCACTTATGCGATGTTAAGGGCAATGGTATATGGTTGTATTTGGTTCACTAGTACATTGAGAATTGGTGCAGTAGAGTAGTTGATAGGACACACACACACACACACACACACACACACACACTTTTTTTTTGGGTGAAACTAAGAACACTATATTATGAGACAACCATTTTACAATAGGGCAGTGCTCCAAAAAAGAGCCAATGCCCTATCCATCAGAAACAATAAAAGAAAAGCTCAATGCAAGAGACATCCAAATCCTCCTCATGCAAGGCATCATATAAGGATTGCCATAATGTTGCCTGAAAGAACTCATAAGGGTGTTGAAGAGATGAATTCAGAAATGCATGATTTCACTGAAGCCAGAGGGTCCACAACGCCCAGTATTTGATCCAATGGAAGAAAAGAGAGTACTGGGACAAAGGAGTTGGTAATCTGCCAAACATCCACAAAAACCTTGAGAACCTGTGTGCTAAAAATCTGAGAGATAAAAAATAGGTGATCATGTCCAGAAGGTCTCTAGAATATGAACAAAATCACAATGAATATTCTCAGGAGGATGATGCCATCTTGGACAAACAGGAGAGGCAATCCTTCTTTGATCCAATTTCACTCGCATTGGAAAAATACCAACAATGCACCTCCAGAAAAAGAGTCTCTGCTTTAATGGCAGTTTCAGCTTCCATATTAATTTCAAGTTTTCTTTCCACCAAAAGACTGATTCAAATATGCCAAAGAGAATTGGCATGATGAGCAATCCATGGAGGAGGTAAAATCAATCTATAAGCTTGTATGGAAGCCAATAAATGCAAAGGTTGAGAGGATAAGCCTAGACTTGAAGACTGAAGATCCCAATCTTGAAGCCTATCTCTTATTGCCAATGGTGGAATTGGAACAAAAGGGAGTAAGAGATCTACAATAACTTTCCATATGGGTCTATGATGTGTCCCAAGATTGTATTGTTGACAAGCTATACGAAAAGAGAGAATATGCCCCTGAATATCTACCACATCATCAATGAACCGAATGCCCAACTTCATGAGATTGTAAGCCCTGATTGGTTGTTGTACAGCAAGAGGAGAGTAAAAAACAACACTCTAGTGAAGGCTTTCCAGTTGAAGAGATGAAGCTATAGAAGAAGGATGGGGAGATGATTTGATGTGAGAGAGCACCTGCTTCCAATCCTGAATCAAGGCAGTAAAAATGGACAGCCAAGTATTTTTCCTAGAAACTTGCAAAGTACTGATTCCCATGGATTAGCGAGCCAATGCCCATAAGCATTTGTCCGCATCTGGCCACACAAAACTGCCAACATAATAGACCATGGCTGCTCTTGCTAAAGAAAGTCCTGAGCATAGTGACCTTTCTTGCCAACACATGAAATTTGATGTTTAGAATATTCAAACCTCCATGCATCTTTGGAGAGCAAAGCAGGTCCATTTTGAGCAACCTCAAAACTTTTTAATAAAGCTTAGTTTTCCAAAAAGTCTTCATGGCTTGAGACATAAAAGAAGAGAGATCTCGAGATGACCAATGTAGTAAAGGCAAGTAAAATTGGACATAAGACAATGGACAGGACACGAACATGCAAAGGCCAAGTGGAGATCCTCCAATATTCTAATTTGTCTTGAATTTTGTTGAATACCCAAGATATTTGCTGCTTATTGCTGATTATCTAGCTAATTGGATAACCCAAATGCCTTACTATGTGCTCAGGATGAATAATCTAACCTAGCCAAAGAAGAGCATGCCAGTCACAAAGCTTGAGAGGCAAGAGTTTTGATTTCTGAAAATTAATATTTAGACTAGTTGCCAACCCAAAATCAGAAAGGGTATATATCAATATGTGAAGCTCTAGAGGACAATTCTTTGGCATGAAGAAAGAATCATCTGCATAAGCCTGTGTAATGAAAGGTCGTGAGCCAGGAATCTAAAGCCCCACAAGCTGTCCAGTATCAACCAAATGATCCATATAAAGAAGCAAAGGATGAGAAGCAATAGCATAGAACAAAGCATTGAGAGGGCATCCTTGTCGAACTGACCGTCCAAGAGTCCAAGACTCAGACAAATGATTCCCTATAAAGTCCAACAAGCTATCCTGTATCAACCAGATGATCCATATAAAGAAGCAAAGGATGAGAAGCAATAGCATAGAGCAAAGCACTGAGAGGGCATCCCTGTCGGCCATCCCAGAGTCCAAGACTCAGATAAATGATTCCCTATAAAGCATTGAACAGTGGAATCAGAGTAAAGCCAATAAATGACATTAACTAGCTTTGGCCCAAAACCAAGTCTAGACATGGTTTGAGAGACATAATCCCACTGTACGGTATCAAATGCCTTTGCCACATCCACTTACATGACCAAAACATATTGATCTGAATATTTAGCATATTCCATTGCAGTGAGAGTATTGGAGATATTATCATGTATATGCCTTCTTGGAACAAAACCATATTGCCTGGGATGAATACCATCATGAAGAATATCCTTTATCCAGTGAACCAACATTTTGGCAATAAGTTTATATATAACAGGCATCAAAGTGATGGGTCTCTAGTTAGCCATAGTCTCATAGAGGAGTTTTTTGGGCACAAGCTTGACCAGACCATGCTTCCAAGCATTAATGAGCTGCAAGATTGGACCCTTCAATTCAGCCTAGAAGGCAACAAAAAATTCAATAGTCAAACCATCCCAGCCAGGGGATTTATGTTTACCCAAATGCTAGAGAGCATCATCCAATTCAATATCTGAAAAAGACACTTCCAACACTGAAGCTTTTTGCAAAGAAATAATAAGAGAGACAAGATCAATAAATTTGCACCAAGCCAATTCAACCTAAGGAGTAGAAGAAGATGGCTGAGAAAAGAGAAGCTGAAAATGATCTAGACATTGTTGTTCAAGCTGAGATAAAGTCAGGGTCCAAATACCATCTGCTTTTTTGACTCTCATGATAGATTGACTTTGTCTATGTGCATGCAAATTCCAAAAAAAAGATTTTGAGAAACAACCCTTATCTAGCAAAGGCTTAACTCTAGCCCTTGTCTGCCATTCGGAAAGCTTGTGTTTATCATTGGCATTAATAATGGAAGAAGCACAAGACAATGAACCCTATTTGGAAGAGGTAAGAGACCTTTGATGGGGGGTAATATGTACCAAGGGCTACTTTTGTGATTTTTCCCACTGGATTTGATGCCTGGTTTCTGCCATGTACCACCTTCCATAATCCTTAATGACATTTTGAATGTGATGCACAAAAGAGTTCCAAGCAAAGTCAATGTCCTCCCAAGCATGTGATAACAACCGCAAGCCAATTATATCATTTGCTGGAATTTTTCATGAGAAAGATATAATTGATTGACATGCAAGTGTCTGACTGGAGAGAGCTGCATATCATCCAGAGGCATACCAAATGAAAAGTTCAGCCAAAGAGGAGTGTGATTAGACAATTGTTGAGAATAGTCCGTCCACATTTGACATGTATAATCATCATATTGCTGAGCATGAATAAGATACAATCTGTCAAGCTTGGCCCAATACTTTGTAAAAGCATTATGATGATATGTAAAGCCCAAAACTGAAGGATGAGTTGCTGTCCGTAAATCTGCAGCATGAAGTGATGAAATCATATCTTCCCATTGCTGAAATCACCACAAAGTATAGCATTAGTGGACCAAGGATATTGCTTTATGGAATCCCACATTTGAGCTCTACAAGCTGAAGTTTGAGAGGCATACAAGGAACCAATTTCAAAAATCTCTCCATTGATCATGCATTGGATAATCATCCATCAGCCATAAAGATCATTATATGCTACACAGGGCTGCAAATCATGTCTGGCTAGAATGTACACCCCAGAGAATTGATCAAGCTTGCATAGAATATATCATATCTTGAAAAGAACCCATGCTGGCCAGCAAAGGAATGCTGATTATGCTCTTGCAGACACACAACATTTGAATGAGTTCTATTTACATAGTGCCAAAGGAGCGTCCATTTATTTGGGTTGCAGAGGCCCTGTACATTGTAAGAAACACATTTAAGAGAAGCACGCATGAAAATATGTACAAGGAATAAGTAAACCTCAAAAAGAAAAGGAGGCATCAAGCCTCTGCCATTGCCTTAGGGTCTTGCCGACTCTCAGAATCCAATTCTCATCTTCTTCACAAAGTGGAATACCCTTCTTAACTGCATTGACCCATGCCTTTGAGATTGGGCAATCACACACACACACACACACACACAGACACACACAGACACACACACACACACACACACACACACACACACACACACACACACACACACACACACACACACAGAGGCACGCACGCACGCACGCACGCTCGCACGCACGCACGCACGCGCGCGTGTGCACGCACGCACACACGTGTGTGTGTGTGTGAGTTTTGTGATAAAAGGCACAATGACAGGCATAAAATGTTCCAAAATTGTGACAAAGAGCTACACCTATATGGTTTGATAAACATGTTACTTTTTACTAGATGAACTTTGTATCATGGACATCATATTGGTTAATGATATAGCTTGAGGCAACTTATGACCAAATCTTCATTTTTTTGAGACGTATTGCTATCTCAAGTTGGATATCTCGTACCTATAAAATAGAACTCTCTTTACACTGATGTAACGGTCGTGTAATTCGATCTATAAAATTGCAGGTTGAATTGATTCTTATAGCAATAGAATATACTTTAGTAGGACCTACGCTATAACACTAAATCCAAGCATAAGAGCCTTTCCTCGCGAAGTGGCTCGACCATATTAGCCTTCTTAATAGGGGCCATTAATAACCTTGGAAAGGGCATTCTAATGAAGGGCTTGTGGCAAAAGATTAAGGAGAAAGTAGATCCGACCATACTTAGCATACAGTTGGCCAAAAGTGAAGGTGAGCCGACTTGCCTTATGAACTCTTGCAAATCAATTGTGATTCCAACGACTATTCAAGAAGCGATCTAGTCGATCAAAATGCATGGGGATTATAAGTACCTATTACTAGAATCGGATTGCCATCATTGCTAGCTACTATGCACACGATCGCTAGCCACTAAGTCATCACCATAGTTACTCGGGTAACCTTCTTAGAAGGCCATTGTGTGCCATAGAGATGAAGACATAGATCAATAGTGGTGACTACAAGCAACCATTGGTCTAGTAGTGATTGCATCATGTGGAATCTTCACATGACAACCAAATATGGCTTGGCTGGCTACTATCAACCCACACATACACACGTGCATACCACACATATATACACACATACATGTACATAACACACATATACACATAAGTATATATGCACATAAAAACGCGCATGCGAGCCCTCACACATACGTGCGTGCATGCACACACACCGCACGTATAAGGAGCCGCGCAAGCACAAACATACACATGGGTAGGGTTGCACACACATACACGTACAGACATGCAAGCAGACACTCGATACACACCCGTGCAAGTGTGAGCAAACATAGATAGATGCACACACACAAACACATACGCAGGGGTGGACTCTCACACACAGGTAGGTGCCTATGCACACAAGGACGTGCACATACACACGCAAGCACACATACATGCATCCGTAGGCCACACATCAAACACAATCATCACTTGTTCTTTGCTTATATTATTTGATGAAACAATCATTCAATCGATTTAGCACAGCATCATCAGGTTCCAGTCAAATATACACACACACACACACACACACACACAAGCATTGAAGAGCATGAGCTCCATGTCTGTCTTCAAGGCCGCTGCCTCAGGAGCCCGTCACCCCTTGGCTCTCATTCCAAGTATGCCAATCACTTCTCTTCCCCTTGGAAACTAGAGGACAATTCACCGTTGTCATCGCATCGGTGTAACGTGGGTACATTGTATTCTCATTCCATTTTGTGTTGACCCAACAGAGTCGAGGATATGGCCTTTGCTTCTTATAGACAAAAGCAGCCCGCTACGAGCGTCCGTGGCTTTGCCAATTTCGATTGTGTGCAGGCATCTCAACGCTTGTTATGTACCCAACAGTTCCACTTTCAAAGCTCACTTAAATCAAGACCTTGGTATGGTTAGTGAGACAAGCACATTCTTTCTCAAATCGAGGCCTGGTACTCCCGATCGAGCTGCTTTGTTTTGCAGGGAAAAACATCTATTGAGCAGGTGCTTACTTCAGTACGAGAATCTTGTCAAGACTTGTAAGTCGTAACTGCCCTTGCAATGAGCTATATGATTGCTTTTACCATTTGCAGATCCTTCACCATTTCGTGCAAAGGAATGGAGAAGACTTTTAAATCAGAGAGAGCACAGCTACGGCCATCTGTTCAGGGAGATATTCAAGTAAATTGGTCATATTGCCCACTTTTCAAGCAATTAGTTTCCTCTAAACATCTCCTAAACAGTAGTATTTTATGAAGGACAGAAGTCATCCAAGACAGGGAAAAACCAATCTGCAAGCCAAGGCAAGAAGCAACATCATCTTTGGAAAAGGACGGGCGCATCTGGAACAGGAACAAAGGTGAAATCCTTAGTGAGCATTGTATTACCCTATTCTCTGACCTCTTCTCCTATGCTAGGTTCTTAAGCCTTCAAGTACAGACCAAATGAAGGAAACTATCTTAATAATTGGTATGGGATTTTATGCAGGTTATGCCTCTTTCAAACGTGAAGGAGGAACTTTATGGGGGGTTAGATGAATGGGTTGCTTTTGAGCCGGAATTCCCAGTTATTGCTGTGAGAAAAGGGCTTAACAGACTCAAGCAGCGACAGCAATGGCAGAGAATCATCCAGGTTTTGTTTGGCGTATTGATAATTTTGATATGATTGGGATTTTCATACACCATAGAAGTACATGTTTTCATTCCACCGGGCTTGAAGTGTACTCATCACGATCTGAATGAGCACTCGAGTGTTTTGAATCTGCTGCACTCAATTACCAGTCTTGAACTTGTCATAGATAAGCCTCATATACATGATCAATAGCCATATTATGAGATATGTATAGCAGCTGCATAATTTCCCTGCTCCATATTTTTAGCTTGGGTTTTAATTTTTTGTTTTTTTGGGTTTCAATTTCCATATGTATTTCCTCAACTCTAATTGCTTTTGTGCACAGGTTTCCAAATGGATGTTAAGCAAAGGGAAAGGCCAGACAATGGGAGTATATGACCTTTTGCTGAAGGCATATGACATGGATGCTCGTCTGGACGATGCTGAGGCATTGTGGGAAAAGCTCTTAGCCTTACGTAGAAGTTCCATGCCCAGGAACATGTTTGTCCGCATGATGAGCATGTACAAGAGGCATGGAATGCTAGAAAAACTTTTGGAGGTAAACTGCGATTTGGTATGCAATTGGTTTTGCTTGCGTATTGGGGAAAAGGGAATGCTCTGTGCCTGTGAGGTCAAGCAAGCAGCTTCTGTCAGCTGCAAAATTTCTAGAAATGATGTCATCTGTTTGTACTTGTGATTTTATCCTCTTTGATTGGCAATATCAAATCGTATGTAATCCTTGATTACTCTATCGGGGGGGGGGGATGTGAAGAGTCTAAACAGAATTGCATGGATGAATGGACAATCTCTTAAGGTGGCCGAGAGCTGCGACAATCTGGCCCCTAATATTGTTTCTTACGTACCTTGTGGAAATAATTATAGATTCTGCCTACGCAGGAATTTATACTTAACCACAAATAGATTAAAGCTTGTGGGCAAAGCCAATTAATGGGAATTATTGACCTTTTTTTAATCTCTCTTTGAGATACATACTCTCAACGTGTTCGTCATGACCTCCCCTGTCCCAATTTCCGTCTTGACTAAGGACAGTCAGCTGCTTCTAGTGTTAAGATGAAGGTGGAGCAGTTGGAAGCAGAAAGAGGAAGAAAACAGCTTGCTTTCATTGATCTTCTCTCACAATTTTATGATATGATCTGATTTGATTAAATGGGATATATTATCTATCGCTTTTAATTGGAGATTGTTTTTCTGTGTTGAAGGTTTTTAAGCAGATGGCAATGATGGGGGTAAAACCGGATGAAGGCACATTGCAGCGAGTTGGAGAAGTGTATCAACAGCTAGGAATGCCAGAGAACCAAGAGGAACTTATGAAGAAGTATTGTCCAACTTGGAAACACTATCAATTCAACGGGAAGACAATAAGGGTTCCAGTGAAAAAAGCAAAGAAATATTTAACTACTGGTTAGATATCAGAGCTTTGATTATGCTTGAGTTGTTGCTTTGAAAAGAACGTCATTTGATGAGCTGATTAGACTGATTTTTTAATGATGTGAATTTTTTGATTTGCCAGTTGGTGTCCCTGGTTCTGGGGATGTTTGCGGAAGGGATAGTCACTGAAACTTTTGGAAGATGCTTCTTTCCTTGCTGGGTACTGATTTTTTGAATGTAAGTGTGCTGGATTATGTGCCTGATTCCATGGACACTTGTCGAGGTGCAAATACAAAGACTAATGTGGGCAACTATAGAGATGATGAAAGAAAAGCAATCAAAGTTTCAGCAACGCAAGCAATATCATCCTCAAGGACTGGTCATCTCGTGTCCCTTCGAGATGAACAAAAATGGAGCTAACGGCTGATTTGTTCTAACTCAGTGTGTGAATCTTTCATGGCTATTTTGGATATGCCCGATGGTAAAGGTGTAAATACAGATATTAATGCAGATGACATTGAGAATGGAATTGGAAAGAGAATGAGGATTCCAGCAAGGCAGGCAATGAAATCCTTGAGGACTGGTTAGATTACAAACTTTTTAACAATCACCTTTTCTTGCTAGGTCACAACTTAGACAGACCAGGCCAGAAATTTAGACAGACCAGCTGATTTGACTAGGATCTTTTAAACATCTTTTTTTGGGTGTATTAGATGATCTTTTTGATTCTGTGGATGCACGTGGAAGGATAAGTCATGAGGTTCAGGTGGATGTGATGATTTTATCAATCAAATCATCGCCACTCTGTGAATCTTCTCTTGTATGATGTTGCAAGAAAAAAGGGAGTCAGATTTCTTCTTTTTTTGGCAAGGTAAATACTCTGGAGGAGCTTTTCATGTGGATTAAGTTTTTGTTTGCTTGCTTAAAGCTCAAATATATTTGGTTTTACAGGAAATTAAAAATCCAAGAGAATGGAAAAAGTGAGTGTGCATACCCTGGAGCTCTCATGTCGGCTTTTGACACCTGCAGAAGCAAATACTGGGTGTGTTTACGTACAATATAGTTTGGGCTGCAACTGATAATTATATGTCATGGTATGTTGTTATTTGAGCATCAGCTTATGAAGACTGGTGGCATACATAGGTTTAAAGTTATGATCCAGTATCCTGCCCATCAATAGATGGAAAGGCACGTCAGCAGGTACACTACTGAAGGTCGGAAGTTCAGAATTTGAATGTCAAGGCATACCGTGGTGACACACGTGTCATGGATGATGCTAAGAGCAGCAGTTTGACCATCGTGGTGGGCATATATGCATTTATGGTTACTAAGAAACTATGTTTCATCACGTGGAGTGTCTATTGAATTTATGTAAGCCAGGTTCATTTAACTGAATCTGCTCCCACCCTAGCCATTACAAGATGGTAGTGTCACCCACCTTTGTCTGATATTTGCTTTCTCGCTGGTAGGTCAGCACTGCCTTGGGGTCCGGGGATAATTTGGAGCTTGGCTGCAGTTGTTTCTGGTGATTGCAGAGACTGATTTTGCCAACCATTGGTCTTTTCTGAGGCATGCCAGTTATTATTTTCTCAACTCAGCATGTTAGATGGTTATGGATGATTGTTTATCAAAGATCTTCTGAACTTCTATGTACAGAGAGACCAACTCAGCTGGTGGAGGAATTTTATCCTCCTAGTTATTGTGAACTCAGCACAGCAAGTGGAAAGGGTTTTTGTACTTTTGTATACTTTAGTGTTTAATGTTAGGTGATTGCTTATCAAATTTCTAGCTTTATTTTGCCAACCATTGGTCTTTTCTGAGGCATGCCAGTTATTATTTTCTCAACTCAGCATGTTAGATGGTTATGGATGATTGTTTATCAAAGATCTTCTGAACTTCTATGTACAGAGAGACCAACTCAGCTGGTGGAGGAATTTTATCCTCCTAGTTATTGTGAACTCAGCACAGCAAGTGGAAAGGGTTTTGGTACTTTTGTATACTTTAGTGTTTAATGTTAGGTGATTGCTTATCAAATTTCTAGCTTTATTCTGTCAACCTAGAAATCTAGGCGTTCACTTCTGGAGGAAGAATAATGAAGAAAGCTTGCCTTGTTTACAATTGTTACATTTTTGCACCTTTGGGTTTATTGGGCTTTTGCTATATTTAGGATTAATTGAATGCAAAGTCAAAGTCGGAAGTCAAAGTCAGGGGCAGCTTTTTGCAGTAAGAAGTACTTTATTCCATTCAAAACAAATTATACCAAAGGTGGGAGATATCTCCCCTCTACAATATGAATAAACAACCATGGGGGTGGTCTATAATGCCACATCATCCCAAGTGGACTAACATGTTAAAAGAAGGAACAGAGTATGAGGTCCCTCATGAATGCTATCAATCTCTGTAAAGGTCCCAATGCATCTCTCCCATTGACTCCAGCGAGTAAAAATGAGATCAGTCCAAATGAAATCCACTATATCAACGAAAATGGATGTATGTCCGCTTCATGACCCGAGCAAATCGCGAACACCATATCCATCACAAACTAGAAACCACCTCGTAAGCTGAGTCCACCTATGAGGAAGGCAGAGGGTCTTGAGTCGGGATGGGGAGTAAGAACGAATCCTATGGCTCCATGGTGCTCAAATCTGTAGGCGCCACATTCGAAACGCCTCTGCATGAAGAAGGCATGGCATACTAGACATACCTTGGCAGTGCCAAGGTGTCAATTTGGATCTATGCTCATTGCCAAGGGTGAGACCTTGAAATTGCACTACAGGAAAAAAAAGAAGAGATTTCTTGGCTAACTTCTCCGTGATGGATGGTACCACTCGGATGAGAGCAGGATGGGAATGTTCCCATATTTGGACAAATGTCCACACCATCGAAGACCTGGGCTAACGGTGATGATCCACCAAGAAAATCCAACCATGCTCCTTGACCATTACCCAATGGCTCACGGTGTACAATAAAGAATACCATGAAGCAAGAATTGCTTCCATGGATGATTTCTTGGGGTCAAGCCTCTAATAAGAAGTGAAGCTTTGGATCAAGAATCCTCAGTCCACCCTGTCACACGAAGAGTGATATTGTCCCTTGATACATTCATTCACTTGCTTTCTAGTCTTTGATATATTCATGTAATGTCAATGTTTTGTATTTACTTGTATCTCTAGTTGTTTTGGTTGTATACATTAAAGAAATTAGATACTCATTCTTCATTTATCCAGACTGACCAATGCACATAACTAAGCCCTAATGCACAATACATTTAGGAAATTGCCAAGGCCAGGGTTGAGATTCCAAATAATGACTCAAAAGATGCTGCTAAAAGAGTCCTAATGACTCGAAAGATGCTTCCTTCGGGCTACAAACCATGGTGACCTTTGTGGTGCCGTTTAGGATTGTCCAAAAGTCGAGAAAGGAGGCAATGCAAATTAGGGGCCTTATCAAGTAGTCATGCTGGCATCCAAAGATGAAAGAGGAGCGGCTGGGATGTGCAGAGGGTGAACATTATCAGTTGGAGAAAGTCTAACGCCCACTACTTCATCTTCTAGAAAAGGTGACATGTATAAAAGGCCAAATGTCATCTGGCGATCTCTATCTGATCATTGTTGGCCGGTTGGGCCACCAGTGCAACAGGTTGTTGATCGGGCGGTGGAGGTGGCCCTATTGTGGAGGTAGAACGGTTGGCAAATTTGACACTAGTGGTGGAGGCGGTGGTGGTAGTAGCAGCTGCAAAAATTTGTACAACGCCAGATACCACGTCGATTCTGGTATTTATGCCTATGCCACCAAGCCTTTGATGCTCATGCAACCGTCTTCGACAATCTACCAACGGTTGAAGACCATCTGTTGTCAAGCATTGCTGAGGTTCTACTGCAGCTGTTGTTTCTTGAGCAAGTCATTGTTGGTTACCCGCATTATGCAGACCATTGCTGCCATTACGCTATGCTCCTCCTGCACTATTTGCTAAACCGTCTTGCAGGGAGAAGGCTGCTTCATTCGCTTCTATGCTGAAGGGGAACTACTGTGCTTCTCGTCTTTACTCTCCTCTTTTGTAGGACCATGTCGCTCTACTCAAATGTCTGAATCTGTAGCTTTAGCTAATGCTCCTGCTCTACCCAGCTCTTCGACTCAAGATCAAAATGTAGCTTAGTTGCCCTGAGTTGGTCCTTGGCATCGTCCCAATTGCGTTGCAGGACCATAATCTACTCCTACAGGAGCGTGCATTGAGGAGGCTCTGCCCCTTTGGCCAATCCGATGAGTAGGAGGATGCCATCTATCCACAGAAGATAAATCGGCATGGGGGCTTTTCCCCTTCATGAGGGATAGGGTTGCGTGCTTCTAGCTGGCATTTGGTGCAAGCATAGCACCTTGGCCCTGCGCGGAGGGCTGGTTGTCTCGCCCGATGATTGCAATATGCCCTTGTGAATGAGAGCAAAAGTGTCAGCCACATCTGCATCTGGCTCCGGTTCATCTTGTTGGATGACTGCCATCTGTTTACAGATCTGTTTACAGGCGGGTGCTAGGATGGCCTGTATAAGCGATAACATGGTGTTGTCAGGCTTGCTCTTCTTTGACTAAGCGTGTAGAGCTCTGTCAATATGTTGGCATCCATAGGGACTGCCTCTTAAGTTGGCTTCTAGGTGGTGTGGAGGTGCATATCTCAGAGGAGGGCTCGAGCTGCGATATATATGTGTATATATATATATGTATATACATGAATATATCTATATGTATGTATAAAGACATCATGGATGATTTTTTCAAGTTAGTTTCGTTAAGAAGCTAAACTTTTATATTGGTGTTGAAAGTTTGTATGCCCTAATAAAAATAAATGTTTGAAACATTTGCCAGAATTTGAAAGTTTTATGCAAAAACTTTAAAGTTTCGCTAGGATTTACATTTTTTCCTTCAAAATTCCAAAGAATATATATATAAAACAATACTACATTCAACTAGTATTGTGAAACAAAAAAACAGATCTTGAAAACTTTCGCCAAGATATGATATTAATATATAAGCATAGCTTCGATAAAAACATCCCTGAAAGACATGTACTATCACGTCTTTGCATGCTAGTTGTGGAGGCTCTCTAGCATGTGGACATGCTCCTCTCTAGCCTGTTGTTGCATTCGCTTGAGGTTTTCAACCTCCTGTGATAGTTGGGAGACCCTGAACTCCCGGTGCAAACCTGCCATCTCCTTTTCTTGCTGCCTCAGGCTATTGTTTGCCTTTGCTAGCTCCTAAGAAGATGCTCCATCTGGTTGATGGCCAAGTATCCAATGATGTATTCGGTACAACAACGAGCCACCCCAACATTACCAAGCAAGAGCAAATGTGGGAACTCAACTAGAATGGCCAACTGGGTGGGAGGCATTATGATGGAGATTTTCGATTACACATCCTACTTTGTGTCTAGTCTTGAGCGCTTGTTGGTAGTGGTGGGGGATGTCTCAATCATGAGGCCTACTAGTTTGGACTTCCTCTTGAACAGTGCCTTAATGGGGTCACTGAGCCCCCGATGATCACCCCTTTGGTGGTCTTTACAGCTGCAATCATCAAGGGATGGGGAATAGACGTAGAGGCAATGGGGAGGGACACAGTTTTATGAATAGATGAAGAAATGGCCGGTCAAGAGAAGAAATACGAGGTAGTTGAAATAGGATGAAGGGGTGCTAGCACGGTCATGCTCGTCAAGGGAGTTGAGGCAAGCACATTAGAGAAGGCTACATTTTTTAGACCAATGGGCAAGGGGAAGGAGGTGATCGGCTCAAAGTCATCATCGACGGTGGCCTTGGAGCCGATGGCCTCACCCTCTAGCTAGAGGACTCTTGTGGTCCTTTTGGTGCACACGGTCTTTACGCTTTGTGGCCTTGGAGGTCTCTATTGGGTTGGCCTCTAGTGCATTGCCTGTTGGTGGAATCTCGAGCTCCAGTACTAAGCATGAAAACAAGACTGAGTGGATTTGGCCAATTGGCTCCGAGCATTCATTTTCTCTACGAGGAATTTTGTCCCATTGAGGAAGCACTCTAGGAATAGATGTGCCCACACCATGGGCTTCCCTTCCTCTGTTTGCATCCGCCACCCCGTTGTTGTAGAGCCGAGATGTTAGCATTAGCAGTTTTTGCTTAAAAGAACCTGAAATAGGGGATGAGGATAAGGTTGATGAGGCTGCTGAGGAGGTACTCTTGGGCGGATTTATTGTCAAATGGATACTCCATATCGTTAGGCTTGAAATTGGGGCAGCAAGTTTCATTATCGTGAGGGAGACAAAGCATTGTGACGACCCACTTTGTTATGAGCATGTATTACTTGGAGGCAACACGAACTATCTTTCCTTGTTGTAGCTGTGCTGTAATGCTTTTGGCCTTCGAGTGAATGAGGATTGTGCTCCAAGGCAGGATTGTAGCATCTCTTAGTCGTGCTACCATCAGCCATTCCTTAACGTGGGGTGTCGAAGGTCAACAATTTAGTGTGAAGCTGGACGGATCTCAGGGAGAGTGTAAGAGAGTGCAAAGGACAAGAACAATAGAGTCGTGATGACAAGTTGCAAGTGATGAAGGGAATGAGAGACATCAAGGAGGAATAGGCATGCAATGGCAGGGAGGCACTCACATGCATGCATGCATGCTGACGATGGCCTTTTTGGAAGGCTGCACCTCACGTGTTGTAGTTAAGTTCATGTTGAGGTACACCCTATCACTTGATGAGTCAGCATCTAGCCTTATCAAATCCACACATGCGGACATTACTACCGGTGTATCTTTCGATTCCTTGAGGAAGACAAATGGTGGCATTGGGCCAAAATAAGGCCTAAGGTGATTGGCCATTAACTAGCTTTTTGAAAAGCTCATCTTGAAGCATGCCAAGTAGAAACGTGCCATCATAATAATGATGCATGAGCTAATATAGTCTAGCCCATCAAAACTTTAGTTTGCTGGGGTGAGGGATCTGTCTGGACTAGAATAACAATATCACATCCCTTTCTTTGAAGATCTAGTTATGTGCATGGCGGTTAACCCATTTCTTTTGGCGACGTTACACTATATCAAAACTGTGGGCTACGATGAATCTTATCTCATGAAGGTGTTGTTACAGCTGGTCCATGCGGTGTGTGAGTGATTCTTTTGGGCTCAACTACTCCATGACCGTGTGATTTAGAGACAGCATCAATTACTGCATAGGCACCACTGCCTCAATTCCATACACCACCTTGAAAGGGGTGAGGTTGGTTGCTACCTTATAACAAAAATCCCATAAATTCTCAATATGTGCAGTTCTTATTGACGATTTTTTTCATTACTTCATCGTGATCTTTTTAGACAATTCTACCTGGCCATTTGCTTATGCGCATAATAGATGGTGGACAGCAGCTTATGGACAATCATATGGCACCTTGTTATCTTCTTCATCACCTCGTTTGGCCACCTTGGTCGCTGACTATCTCAATTGGATAGCTGAATCATGTGATGATCTACTTGTAAATGAACTTCGTAGTCGTAGCAACCAAATTGTCTTTCAAAAGCTTTACCTCAACCCACTTGGCACAGTAGCCCATTGCCATTAGGACATATTTTTTGCCCGATGGGTGAGTGGCCTTGAACGAGCTGATGAAA